>NC_048302.1:22885427-22975010 GCF_013100865.1 Trachemys scripta elegans | reverse complement strand
CTCCCCTGTGGGGGCAGGAGGCAGAAGCTTGGTCCTGCGGCAGCCAAGTTTTCCTCCTCCCCCACTTTTTCCCACAGCTTAGTGCATTCCGGCCCCTCTGCCCCTCCTCCTCCCTCTCCCTGCCCGCATGGCCCTTGCGAGGGGGAGGGGGAAGAGCGGCAGGCTGCACACAGCTCTGTAGAGCAGGTAGAGAGAGGTAGGGACAGGCCTTGGGGAAGGGGGTGGAACAGGGCATATCCCTCCCAGCCCCCTGCCCTGAGCCGCTCAGGGCAGGGGGCTGGGAGCATCCCCATGAGCCGAACACCCCAGCCCTCTGCCCTGACCTCGAGTCCCCCCAACACCCAGCCTTTTGCCCTGCACCTCCACACTAGGTGGAGTGGCCAAAAAGAGGACACTCCACGGGGCCCCAGCCCCGCCCATGCCCCAACTCCACCCCTTCCCCAAAGTCCCCGCCCCAACTCCGCCCCCTCCCCTGCTTCCCGCGAACATTTGATGTGGGAAGCCTGAAGCAGGCAGCAGGTAAGCTAGAGGCGGTGGGGGGAGAAGGCGCGGCCCAGTCTGGCCCCCCCAACCGAGCGGCTCCCTCCGGCGGCCGGCCCCGGCTCCAGCGTCTCCAGCCTGGCTCGGCTCCTGGGGTGCTGGCCCCAGGCCAGCCCCCGGCCGAGCACCCCCGGCCTGGCCCCCGGCCCAGCACCCAGCGGTGCCGGCCCCTCCCTATTTTCCCCGGACATGTTCAGCTTTTTGGGATTTCCCCCTGGACGGGGATTTGAGGCCCAAAAAGCCGGACATGTCCGGCAAAATCCGGACGTATGCTAACCCTACTCCACACACCCCAGCCCTCTGCCCTGACCTCGAGTCGCCCTGCTCAGCCCACTGCAGGCCTAGGTGAACAGAACCCCAGGCTGGCAGCGAGCTGAGCAGGCTGGCGGCGTAAGATCAGCATTTTAATTTAATTTTAAATGAAGCTTCTTAAACATTTTGAAAACCTTGTTTACTTTACATACAACAATAGTTTAGTTATATAATATAGACTTAGAGAGACCTTCTAAAAAACGTTAACGTATGTTACCGGCACGCAAAACCTTAAATTAAAGAGAATAAATAAAGACTCGGCACACCACTTCTGAAAGGTTGCCTACCCCTGTTCTAGCCCATGACTCACTGCTCCTTTGGAACTTAAAAGCAAACTGCAGTGTTAAGTTATAATACATTTGATTGCTCAGTGTGTGTGCATGTTTATAACTTGGAATGGATCAAATTGATTCGATACGCCAGTCAATGAAAAAATGGCAATTTCAAGAAATATTATTTTGAAGCTACTAAGGTTTTTAGATTTGTGTTATTAATATGTGAAGTCAACAGTCTCTTGTCATCTTCACAAATTAGTTATTGCATCTCTATCAGATTCATGAACTAAAAGAAAACATTCCAGAAAGATCTGAACCAGGACAGTGGATAGCTGGAAAAAAAAATAGAGGAATAGAACCTAAACCAACATTTTCTGTTCTATAGTTGTATTTAGTGACTGACTCATAGTTTAATATAGGTTTCAGTAGCTTGACACAATGACAAATGGTTTGAAGTAGTATATTGTTATGATTGGATTGACTGAGTTGTTGTTGCAATTTCAGGTAAGAAATAATATTAACTATGGGAGATAGGGGCCTTGAGTCTCTGGTGCCCTATAGCTGTGCTCAAAGCAGCACTAAAGCCAGCAGGTCTGACCAGGAAAGGATTTCCCAGCAGTTCTTATATCATATCCCCTTCTAGCTGCTGGGGTAGGAGACATGGCCAGCGAAAAGGGTTATGGCTGGGTTGTTGCTGCATCCTACTGATCCCCAGGTGCCTTCAGGTTGCTCTGACTTATACCAGCTGTACTTGGGAACACAAAGCCACCTTTTCATGCCACCCACCTCCATACTTGTTCTCCTGGGTCTGTCTGGAGAATTTGCTCCACACAGTAGACTCTTTATCCAAGTGACATTGCTATAACGAACTATAAGCTCAGAGCAAACCAGCCTTAGAGTCAGAGCCACTCCAAGCTCCTGAATGACTCCACTTCATCATACAAGTTGTTAAATGTACCGAGCTGTGCTGCTATCAAAAGAAGGTTGAGCAGGTGTTTACAGAAAAATTTTCCTTTCGGTTAACTCAGAGGGAAGCGTGTGACTGACTCATTATTTCCTGCAGCACCTGGCATTCTTGTGACCAGAGGGGTGTCAACCCTGGACAAATTCCAATGTGAGTAATTACATTCTTCTCTCCTGAAACACCTCCTGCAATTTGATATGCAGGAGTTATTTTTCCTCTTCACTCCTTTAAAAAAAAAAAAAAAAAAAAAAAGCTGGTTATGTAGTCAAATGTTTCTAGGACAAAATTGTTGCTGCTTTTCACCTAAGAGGAAGCTACATTTCACTGTTTCTTTTCTCGTAATACACCACTCAGCCTGGTGGATAACCAAATGGATAACTGCATATGGTTTAATGCTGTAAGCAGGACCAGGAGTCCTATTCTGCCCTGAACCCGTTTAGAAAGGGGCTGGGGTTGCACAGGCGTAAGTTGAGGAGCTGATGGCAGAATAGTTCCAGAAGGAACTTTGATATCTGGAGATCACCTCGGCCTCAGCCTCACATGTCACTCAGCAGGTAGTATTCCACATAGATACTCCCTCTCCTGCTCTTGGCCATCACATATCTCAGATGACATTTTAGCTGACATGGCCTATCATAACTAACCTAATGCTCTCTGATGCTTGGAGCGGCCAAAGAAAAAATCCAGGGCTTTTTACAGGTATGTAATGTATGTACAGATATATGAGACTGAAGGTATGTATTACCATTTGTATCATATACACAGGTCTACCTGATAGACAGAACCAGCAGTTAGCCAGGAAATAAACATATTTAGTGACTGTTTTGCAGTTTGCCAGGGTAACAGAAACCCTAGAATGAGTATTGGTGTATGTGTTGTTATTACTGTGTGGATGTAAGTATGTATGAATCATTCTGTGTGTAAGTGGATGTTTGCATGGATAAATGGGTGCATATACCTGGACCAAACCGGAGCCGATATTTATATCTGTGTGCTTGTGTAATTGAGTAATATGGTGGCGCTTTGCATGAAGGTTAAATGGTCTTCATTTCACATACTTGGACAAACAGCCTGGATCTGCATATTAGCCTTCTGCAAATTTTTATCTTCCTTATACAGGGTTTAAACCCCCACAGTTTTAAAAAAACAACCTAATGGGGGGCCCTTTCCCTCATCTTCCCCCCCTGGCCTAGAAGAATCCTGAACTGCTGATAGAAAATCTGCCTGGATGGTTCATGGTTTTATTTTAAAGGTCAATATGAATGGGATATCTGGGTTCCAAAAGTTCAGAAGGGAACCCCATTTTGGGTATGCCTGTATTCACTCTGGCACACAACATGATTCAATAAGTAGGTAAAGTATGTAGTAGGCACATGCATGTTTGCTTTGAACAAGTAGGCATGGAGATGTCTGTAGAGATAAGTAGGCTCACAGCAAATCACCTGGGGGAAGATTGTTTTGATATAGTATCTGTACAGTGCTCAGCACAGCTGTGTCCGGACCCTGACTGGGGCCTCTGAATGCTACTGTAATACAAAGTAACACAAAGTAAAATAATAATAGACATACTAGAGCAGGAGACTGGAAGTCCGGGATCTGGGTTCAACTCCTGGCTCTGCCACTGGCTCTCCTGGACAAGTAACTTTTAAAAAGAAAACTCTTTGACTCAGTTTTTCCATCTGTAAAATAGGGATAATAGTACTTAGCGACATCAACACAACTAAAGTGCGTTGAGATAATCGGCGAATGGTATTTATTTTGTTTAAAGCTTCATTTCCCCAAGTTCTCGTTTTCTTAATTCAGTATTACTGTAGTTATACTGCACCTTATCTCCATTTAACCACAAGAAATTTGTGGTGTTGTTGATGTCATCATTGGAAAAATGAAAGTTAAAATAGCAGAGGCATTGGTAGAAATATTCAAGTTGGTTATGTGATTTGTCACTTTACAATATTGACATTAAAAAGCTGGAAGGAAATACAGCATTGCTGAACAAACACAGTAATTTAAAATGTGCTAACGATTGGCCTATTTTAAATCATACGCACTTGGCTTTGTGGTTTCTTATCATACTGGTAACATTGATTGTTGAAGTTTCTTTCTCTGTTATTTTGACAATACCAAGTGAATCTTTTTTTAAATGAAACGAAAATATCTTATCGAAAAGTCCTATACAATTTAGTAGAAAGTGATAACCTTTCTGTAGGTTGTTTGAACCATCCTATAGAATTTAAGAGAAAATTCTCTATATATACCAGAATTCTATTTAAATGGTTAAACAGACAAGTCTATTAAATTTTGTATATTTTAGAGTAATTTCTACAGAAATTATTGTATTTCTATAGAATTCTTCTGTTTTCACTCCTACTAAATTCCACAAGGGAATGCCTGATGGTATGTACCAAATGGTGCCAAAAGATAGCACATTGGACACCAACTTTTCAGTACAAAGAGAGAACCAACAGTGAAATATTGTGGGTGAAGTCCCGGCCCCCTAAAACCCAACTACTTCGTCCTTGGATGCCAGTCTTGGGACCAGGATTTCATCCTCTGAGTGGAAAGTCACAGAAACAGATTTTATTTTCTTATTTGAAGCTGGTTTCTGAAAGTTGGCAGGTCTCTTCCAAAGGCAAGCAATGACCTCAGCTGATCTAGCAGAAAATAACTCTATCTTTTTCAGTTGCATGGTCCCAGAAATCTAGGGACCCTAGCGAAAGATCATGCCAACCCTTTAGCTCTTCCTGTTACAGAGCAGCTCTCACGTAGCTAAGGAATTTAAAAAGTGAGAAAGAAAAATTGAGAATAACCCTGAGAGAAGTTAAAGCAATAGCCTCACTCTGCGGCATACTGGCACTGAATTAGAAGGGAACTGTTATGCTATCCCTGTGAAATGTCTCCTAGCTAGATGATTATAGTGCATTTAATTTCAATAACATTTGGCAATATCCTGTCATGCCAATAAATTTTATTGAGCTGCAGCAAAAGCTGTTTGAACAGTTACATGTTGCTACTCAAGTCAATGAAAACCACAGATGTGTAGATTTCAAAGCCACTCCAGAGGGCTGGGTTTTATTTAATGAAGCTATAACAGGTGTGACAAAGTTCCTCCTCTATCTTGGTGGGTCCTGCACTTATTGGCAGATTTTCTTGCCTCAGAGATTCACCATGTGGGTTGGGGAACAGCCCAGAGACCTTCCCCTATGGAAGAACCCACAGTCCAGGTCAATTGGGAGGTTTGGGGGGAACCCAGGCCCACCCTCTACTCCAGGTTCCAGCCCAGGGCCCAGTGGACTGCAGCTGTCTATAGTGCCTCCTGTAACAGCTGCATGACAGCTACAACTCCCTGGGCTACTTCCCCATGGCCTCCTCCAAACACCTTCCTTATTCTCACCACAGGACCATCTTCCTGGTGTCTCATAACACTTGTGCTCCTCAGTCCTCCAGCAGCTCACTCTCAGCTCCCAGCCCCTCACACTCACACCACAAACTGAAGTAAGCTCCTTTTTAAAACCCAGGTGCCCTGATTAGCCTGCCTTAATTGATTCTAGAAGCTTCTTCTCAATTGGCTCCAGGTGTCCTAATTAGCCTGCCTGCCTTAACTGGTTCTAGCAGGTTCCTGATTACTCTAGTCCAGCCCCTGCTCTGGTCACTCAGGGAACAGAAAACTACTCGTCCAGTGACCAATATATTTGCCCTCTACCAGACTCCTGTACCACACTGGTCTGGGTCTGTCACACAGGTTTCACAATGAACACAGACACTAGTATCAAGTCGACTGAGATATAATAGTACTTCCCTGGATTACAGTAGTCACACAATGAACATTGGGAGTGAGGAAAATAAATTGTCTCGAGTGAATTTCAGGGAAACAGTAAATTGGTAATAAGGATACTTTTCCAATGGACTCCTCCATTGGCCCCTTAACATCTTGATCATCAGCAGACCAGGATTTACCTTCAAGGGGATGTCTGTTAGGGAATTTTGCTGATTATGTTAAAGTTGGTAGCATCTTCTGTTACTTTTTACAGAAGCCAGTGGGGAGTTATGCCATTAACTTCAGTGGAGCCAGGATTTTACCCATAGCCTTCAGTCGTGCAATTGTACTCCAGCATTTATGGCTGCAAATAGGCAAGAAGAGTAAAGACAGGAGACTGGTTTCAGAAATAACTACCTCCCTGTTCTCCCCAACTCTCAGACTCCTCCCTTTCAGGGTCTGTAAAACATGTAATCCTTCAGGCAGAATGGAAGATTTAATTCCAAGAAAATGGCTGGGAGGACACTACTCCACCCTCCTGCTGGAAGATCCCTGTATCGCATACAAAGGCCATGTCTACACTACGGGCTAAATCAACACTACTGTGATCGATGCAGCAGTGTCGATTTATTGGGTCTGATGAAGACACGCTAAGTCGATGGGAGAGCGCTCTCCCATCGACGTCTGTACTCCCTCACCCCAAAGACACCAGTGTAAGTCAACCTAAGTTACCTCGATTTCAGTTACATAACTGAACTGGCGTAGCTTAGATTGACTTGCCTCTTTCGTGTAGATCAGCCCAAAGAAAATTGGACAATTAATGTTGGACAGAGTTTGGAATGTGTGGGAGCTCTGTCACTTGCTAGGGTTCAGGACATCCTGGGAACTGTGCTGGTCTATAACTCTGGCTGGAGAGAGAGAACATCAAATCTGGGGCTGAGACCACGCAGCCTCACATCAACCACCGCCAGACACTCAAGATAACATTGTTAGTGTCTAGATCTTGTGGTTATAAAATGTTAGGGCCTGATTCTGCAAATGCTAACTGACTTGAGTAATCCTTACTCATGCAAGTAGCCCAGTAAGGGTTCACGGGATATGTTACTTAAGGTTTCATGACATATTCTCTTTCCATTCAAAAAACACATTGATACATTATTCCCACCTATCCATGCCCTGGCCTCACAAGACATATATTGACATCCTTTTGGGGTTGCGGATAGTTCTGGCTTCCCTCTTATCACATGATAGATGAGACAGGACAGACAAACTGACAGAGAAAGTAGAACGGATTCGGCTTTGCAGTGTTTGGGGTAATGTTGATAAGCCAAACTCTCAGCCTTTTTAGGTTTGCCTGTCTCAACTCTTAATGCATTGTAAATTCAAAGTCCTCCCAATGTGCACTTGTGCACCTGTGATATATTCAGCTATTCTGTTTTATTAGCCACTTCAGAGAGAGAGATAATTACATCTTAATTTGAGGTGTCACTGTAGCTTATGTTATAGCACCTCACAGCCTCTGGCTAACTGTTTCCCGTTCTGTAATATTTTAAATATAGATCCTCACATGCTCAAGCATCTCCAAAGCTGCTAATAAAACTGAATAGCTGAATATATCCCAGATGCACATTGGCAGCTGGTATCTGCAATGGATTAAGAGTTGTGACTAACGGCACTATAACTACCCCTTTAATTTGCAGTAGATGTACCACAGAGTGAAAATAAACAGCATTGTGATCCTGATCCTGGGAGCTGCTGGGCATCTGCAACTCCCCCTGACCTCAGCCAGGCTGAGACTCTGCGTGAGGTATAGTAAATTAACGATTGTGAAAATGATTTGAAAGGCCTTTTCTCTGAGTCACCCCATTGGTAGCATTCCTGCCCATCTACCTTACCAGGACTGACCACTGCAGCTTGCCTTATTCTGCCCTGATCGAAGAGGGGCCTTTTGTAAATAGCTCCCTTTACTTATTAACGTTCATTTTTGCATTGACTGGCCAATATCTGGATTAGCTCAGGAGCCAGTAATTCCTCCTTGACCGTTTTCTACATTCTTCTCCCTCTTTCATTAATGTCTTGGTGAGAATCCAGAAAGCATTAAATAGGGTGTATAAAAAGCAACCATGGACTATTATGCAGATAAGTAACCTGTTTAGATGTGCAGTTTGCATTACAATTGACAAAGGCTCATTTTACAGTTGGAAATGGACTTTTTGTTAATGCTATGGGCTATTTTAAAAATACGGGGTGACTTTCAGTCCTGTACAGAAAGCCAGTGCAAAGCCTATGCACCACTCGAGTCCCATCGAGGGTTTAAGTGGGATTTAAACAGTGCACAAGTCTTGTGCTGAAATGAATTTCACCCTCTGGTTATGATTACACCAGATTGTGGTTTTGTGATTGCCTACAAGGTGCAGCATGGTCCGGTGGTTAGGACGATAATTTGGGAGAGCTAGGTTCAATTCCCTGCTCCATCACAGGATTTCTGTATGACCTTGGGCAAGTCATGTTGGTTCTCTGTGCCTCAAAATGGAGATTTTAGCACCTCCCTACCTCAGAGGCATGTTGAGTATAAATAGGTTAGCATGTAAGGCACTGAGGTACTGCTGTGATGGGGTACCTAAAGTAGATAGGGAGACATGCAGCTACACACTCCGAACCATCTAAGACCAGCTCTGCCAGGGCTTCATGTAAACAGTCATCCAGGTAAGCAACCCTGCAGGTAACTTACCATTCATTGAATGGTGATGGGTCAACTGAATTGGAATGGGAGTCATGACAACAGGTCACTGGGGGAGAGGGTGGGGATGACGTGCAGTAGCCTTCCTGTGCAAGGCTTCAGTTTCAGATAATGGGAAACACTTTGCTCCATGAAGTTGGTCAAACGTTTCTTCCACTCTCTTGGAGAGCAGACAGCTCTCTTACAGATGGAGGGGGTGCAGCCTTCAGGGGCTCCGCCCATAGCCAATGGTACCATCTGACTTCTTTACTAGGACCGGGTGAGACCCATCCACTTCCATTTCTTTGAACATCAGTGTCACAAATTCCTGGAGAGTTAGTACTATGCATTGAACTGCTTGTCTCTGCTGGGACCCCTTGACATTAACACTTTACTCATCAGAGCACCCTGACATGCACTGCCTTCTTCAAAGAAGCCTGGAAACTGAGAACAGACTCTGACGCTGGCTGTAATATAACCTGACACAGGGCCACAATAGGTGCCATCCCGGGCTTGACATGATTCTGCTCCATCTCTTGCAGTGGAAGCTACAGTGCTCATAAAAGGGCATGACCCAGGCCAAGTGACCTGTCACATGGCCTGCATTTTTCTCTCATTCCAGCCACCAAGGGTACTCTCACACCATGTATGACCAAGTGGTTGTCTTTGATGACTGACATTTTTATGTGGCGTGCATGCAGAAAACCTTTTCCTGACACCATCTCTGCCGAAATGCCTAGGCTAGAACTCCCACTGTAGGGCAAAACTCTCATTGTCTTCAATGGGGCCAGGTTTTTACCCTCTAAAGGTATGTCTACGCTGATGGGAGCGTGTAGAGTACAGACCCTGCACGCCAGCTAGCACGAGTGTAAATAGCAATGTAGACAGTGAGGCACAGCTTAGGTGAGTAGAGTAGAATGCCCTACATGCCTAACCCTTAGGTATAAACCCAATACAACTCTTGACACACCCAAGCAATGCCTCCCACCTCTATACTGCTATTTTTAGCAGTGTAATGGCCCACTGCCTCCCTGCTGCAGGAGTCTTTCCCTGCTGTGTGTAGCTACACACCAGTAACTAGTGTGGACACTGCCTGCCTTTCACTGTGGCATGTAGCGATGCACGTAGTGTCCACGTCTACACGTTGCATTGTCTATATTGCAGCAACAGCTGTGTTTCTCCCAAATCTCAGCACTTCCACAGCTCCCTGGCTGATTTATTATTGTTAACAGGTTAGCCATTTCTAATCTATTGTTCTGCAAAACAAGATCATTGACTTCGATCCCTGACACTGACTCATGAAGCACTTGTGGTCTGATCATTTACAGATCCCAGGCTAAATAACTGGCCTTGATTCTTCTGTTGAACCCGTCTAATTCCTCCACATGTGGTGAGGTTTCTTCCTCCTCCGAAGCAAAGAAAAGCACCCTCAACAGGGAATTGCCTGGGGCCCGATGTCAGCATCCCTACAAGTGTTGTTGATAAGGGCTCTCTCTCAGCCTCCCAGCCAGCCCAAGGTTTAACTTGGCAGCACTCTCAGTTCTCAGGGAAATCAGTTCTGCTGTTTACCAGCACATCTACCTCCCACAAAAATCCCTTAATATCAAAAGATACATTTTAAAACCACAAAATGCCACAGAACCCAGAACTTGAAGTACTAATAATAAGGTAAAATTTGGGGGTGGGGGGGAGAAATCTGGCTCTATAGCAATAAAATCACCCACTAAATGAAACTGGGCTCAGCTCTCCTGTGTCAGTCCATGGGCTCCCAGTGGGGCCACCTAAGAGGGCAAGACAACACCTGGGGAGCTTTAGAAGCTCATTCAGCGGTCAGAGCAGACGGAGTTAGTCAGGAGTCTGCCAGCAGAAGGGCAGCAGATGAGATCTGCCAGAGACAAGGTGGTTCCTGGAAGAGAGCTGATGGCAGGAGAGCAGCAAGAGGGGTTTGCTGGCTGACCTTCCCCAACCCAGAGGGTCAGGGCTGCAGAGGGCTGGAGGCAGGAGCAGCAGCAGCAGCAGCAGCGAGAGACGCCTGCTGGCTCTAAGCTGGAGCCAATGGCCAGAGAGGGCTGAATGAAGGGGGAGCAGTGGATAGACCTTGCTGTAGTGTTAGACCCTGAGGAGCAGTGAGAGGGCTGGGGGAGTGCGGCATGCTCCCAGCAGAGAGTGGGAGTTCCTTCCGGGAGGAGCAGGGTTCTACCCTAGAAGGAATGGCTGGGTGACTGTCTTAGCAGAGGGAGAGAAGAGGCTGGATAAGGGCCTAGCTGTGATGGAAGACACTGGGGGTGGGGGGTACAGTGAGAACAAGGACTATGTGCCCTGGGGTGATATGCACTATGCCTTGGGATTTTAGTTATAGCCTATCTGCACAATGTTCTTGTTATAAACTGGCTCCCAGGAGGAGAATTGTTTAAGTAAGATCCCGAAGTGGAGTCCTTTGGGTTATCCAAGAGGAAAACTGAGGCAAGGGGCTATTAGTAAGGCTGCCATGAGGAGGCACCCAGGAGGAGGCCACTCTTTTACAATGGCCAGATACCTTCAAAAATCTGGATTTGGGAGCCTAATCCTGCAGCAACATCTGCTTCAGTGGGATTCTATATAGCCTCACTCCTGCATCCGGATATGCCATCTACAGTATACAAAACACAAACAGTAATACTAAGATGTTTATCAACTTTCACTCTGTTTGTTTCATCTCTCTTCCCCACTGTTTGTCTTTTTTATTTAGTTTGGAAGTTCTGCAGGACAGCGTCTGTTTCTTACTGTGTGTTTATACAATAGTCACCCATCACCAAAATGCAGCAGTCGTAACAGCAACACTGAACAATCCCCTTGGGAAAGCAAGTGAAAAGCAATTCCATTACCAGTTAAAAGTGACAGGGGAATTTGGGTAAATAGCATGTTCCCTTAACTGGCTTCTTCCTTTAGGTCTACCAATGGCTATTAGCCAAGATGGCAAAGCCTCTGACTGCCAGATGTTGGGACTGGATGACAGGGGATGGATCAGTTGATGATTGCTATGTTCTGTTCATTCCCTCTGAAGCACCTGGCATTGGCCACTATCAGAAGACAGGATACTGGACTAGATTGACCACTGGTCTGATCCAGTGTGGCTGTTCTTATGTATCTTATGTTTCCATTCCTAATAGCCAAATCCTTTTCATAAAGCTGGTGTACTGTTAACAGACCCCCCTGTCAGCCACTAGGATGCTAAGGCGGTAAATTAGGACCCTTCCTTTCCTGTGCGTAAATAACATTATCATAATACCCCCATTAGCTACAAAGCAGACATCATTTTTCCAGCTGTATTTGTTTTCAAAGTGCTGCTGAGGTCTTTTTGTTCCTCTTGGCTTGCTGTCACTTTAAACACAGCCCTGGCTCCTAAGCAGTTCGGAAGGATGATGCAAGCAGCTTCTCACTTTGCAATGATGGCTGGCTCACTTCTCATTGTGAAAACTGACCAGTACGTTACTTAACAAAGTCACATTAGAAAGCTGTAGCTGTCATGAATGAAAATACCTCCCTACCTCATCAACAGCCCTTTCCTCTGAAATGTGCGGCTCTTCTGGCTTGAGAGGAGTGGTTGAAATTCACCCCCGTGCAGAGCGCCAGCACACCACCTGCAGATTATGTCACACGCCCACTTGAGCCCTATTTTGAGGACTTAAGAAGGACTTGACTGCAGTGGTGAGTAGGCCTTTTGCAGGTCCTCTACATAAGAGTGAATTTCAGCCTGAGAGAGCAACTGCAGAGCCAGTAATTCATTAAACCATAGTCTCCTGCTAAGCCGTTCGTAGTTCTAACCATTAGGCCTTCCCATTGGTGTACTGTTTCTTCAGGAGAAGCTCTGATGTTTTTTTTATGGACGCTGTGCTATGATCAGCACACACAGCTAGGAATACTAAGAGCAGCTGTCCATAAACTGCGTGTCAGTGAAGGATGCGGGATCAGGCTCAACGTGATTATGGAACAGCAGCAACATGGGTCAGAATTTATTATTAGACACCTAAAGAAAAGGAAGGAAAAAGAATTGGTTACAATTTATAATACAGAGGCTGAAATTACATTGTGGTATCACTGCCATTAGAGTGCAGGTCTGGGGTTTAATACCTGTAATAACACTAATTGAAATCAATGGGAGTTTTCCATTGACATGAATAGGAGTACAAGTAAGCCCACATGACTGAGAGAAACTATAGCATAAAGCCAGTGTAGATAATGCACCTGGATTATAAAAAAAATGTATTTAGTAATTCAGTCATGTCACTAATCTGCCATTGATATGAATTTGGGGCAATTAGTTACCAAAGGAGCATAACCACTGCAATTATACTGTAATTCCATGTAACTACCGTATAATTAGACACTCTATGACAAAGTGTAACCAAAATATGTGAGAATTATCCCACCGCTACTTATTATAGTCAATGCATCTATTTTATTTGTATTCTTTTTCTAAAAGAAACTCCACACTAAAACTCCATCTAGAGCTCTTGGCACCTGCGACATGCATTTAAAAACACAAGCACAGCAAGTATAAAATAGAAATAGCCAAAACAGCAGCATGTCTCCTACCACCTTAGCTCACATCAATTACCAGCCATGAGACCAACACAACTTAACCACCCTCTCCCCCACCCCCAGACACACTCTTAATATGTGTTAACTGAAAATGATTATGAAAGCCAGGAGTTCTGACATCCTTAGGAACAAAAAGCCCCAATGTCTGCTGTCATCTACACTTTCAGCTGCAGCTTTATAGGAACATAGACGTGGCCACATTGAGACCCAGTCTACACCTAAAACTTAGGTTGACCTAGCTATGTCTCTTGGGATGCGGAAAATTCACACCCCTAAGTCCTATTGTAGACAGTGATAGGTCAAAGGAAGAATTCTTCCCTTGACCTAGCTACCACCTCTTGAGGGGATGGATTAACTACAGTGAGTGAAAAAACCCTTCCCTCTCTGTAGCCAGTATCTACACTACAGTCGCAGCACCGCAGGTGAGCTGCTGTGTTGCTTGTAGTGTAAACGTACTCTAAAATAGACAACTGCCCAGTCTGGTATCTTGCCTCTGACAGTGGCCTATACATCTTCCCTTAGAGGAAGCCAAACACCCTGTGACTGTATTTAGCCAATTTTGTAATGCTACTGCATGAAGAAACTTTCCTTGACATCTCTCTACAAGAGATCAACTTGTATCCTGAAGTCTGATAGCCAATTTTCCTTGTGATACATTTTTCACCCAGCGCCTGAGCTTAGCGTAACTGCCCTGGTTACATTTACTATAGCTGCCTAGATCAGATTAGATCAGCATTTCTCAGTGTTTTTTCAGGCAGATGACCCCTTATTTGAAGTCAGAAATATTCACAACTCCCCCATTATGTGCACTATAAAAATAAGGATACAAAAAGATGTAGCAATGTTAACATTGATAGGCCTGTGTATGAGAGAGCATGAGTGAGTGAGTGTGTGGAAAGGCTGAGAGAGAATACTTGATCTTGAAGGGTAAGAGTGTGTGACTAGTTGGGAAATGAGATTTTCTTTGCTTTGGATTGTAATAAAATGTTAACACCTTTGTGACCCCCTCAGTTGTCACAAGCACCAGTTGAGAAACATTAGACTAGCTGATCATAATGGTCTCTTCTGGCCCTAAAATCTATTAATAATATACTTATTCATATTCCAGACCCCTTAGCTACAGCACTAAACTGTTTGCCTCAGTGATTTTCTATGGTAGTGAATTCCACAGACTGATTACAGAATACATCCAGAAGTATCTCTCATCAGCCTACACTGTGGTGTCTGATGTCTCTATATAGCTGCCGCCACCAACTCGAAGAAAAAAGGATAACTTAACAACAATAACCCCGAAATATATTCAAATAGCTGTAAAGGATCATAAAGCGTTGTGCAGGTGCGTGCATGCGTTTTAGACTACTTTTTTGTCTGTTGAGTTGCTGAAAGCAGCTGGATCTTGAGTATCAATTATCTCAAAGACAGCAAATGCCACAGAAAAGAAGAAAGCTGAAATGGAAAGCGTCAATTTCAACAGATAACAGGCTTCAGAGGCTAAGGAATGAGTTTGAATGTATAACACAAAGATGGGCCTGAGTTACAAAGTTCTGGGATGTTTGAACATAGGGGTTTGGGTCAGACTCCTCCATGAGATAAAAATAGCTTTAAAAAATTAAAACATTTATAGTTTTAAAAATGGATTATTTTAAACTTTATTATGTAGTACTTTGGGACTGTCTAAAAGACAACTAACATTTTACTAATCATTTGAATATAAACTAAAAATTCTTCATAATCTAAGTGAAACAACATACTCCAGGAATTATGAGTATCTAATCTCTCTATATTTCCAGACCTGTTGGGATCCATAGAGTAAGGACATGGGAGGACTTGTGTATAAACATATTCCAATTCAAGGAATCATTACAGCTCTACTCAAAATGAAGCCCATTTCTTCGTCAGGGAAGATAAAACTTATGTCAACTATCAATTGCGTGTCTCGGTGCTTCAATGTTGTGAAAACTGATGCAATATTACAGTGATCCAGTCTGTGGATGGGTACATTCTGAGGTGTAATGCAATCTAGTGAAACAATATGAAACTACCAAGTATCAGGGGGTAGCCATGTTAGTCTGTATCTACAAAAACAACAAGGAGTCTGGTGGCACCTTAAAGACTAACAGATTTATTTGGGCATAAGCTTTCATGGTTAAAAACCTCACTTCTTCAGATGCAACTATGAAACTACAACTCGGCATACAAACCTACTGAAGTCTAGTCATGCCGCAGTGCAGAATCTAGGCATATATATCAACCAACTTGGTTAATAACAGAAGTTAAGTAAAGTAATCTTGAGATTCAAGCCTTGCAGCACTGGTTTTGTGCACAGGTGACTTTTCAAGACACCGAAGGCCTTGAAATCATCTTATCCTCTTCAACGCATGGCAAGGGAATGCAACAACAATCAGGGTTTTCTGTTAAAACTTCTTGGTTATTGTATTTATGATTCAGATGATCACATAGATATATACTTGAGGCACTGTAGAGTTACAGACAGTTGATTTGATTACTCAACTCTTTAAGCCCTTTCAAAATAGTTTGGAAAGTTAATCTCTAGGGTAGCATTTCCCTCACTTTTGAAAGTCAACTCCCTCTTTCAGGAAAATAACTGTTTGTTCTGCCCTCCGCCTCAGAATGCTGCCATGTACTAGTAAAGACCAACCTAGCTACATGTATTCATCTCCAGCTAGGCCTCTGTGCACCCTACACCTGGGGAAAAACTGGTGTAGCTGCTCATAATATGACCCTTCCATTCCTGAGAGAGACAAGGTGAGCGAGCTAATATCTTTTAGTGGACCAACTTCAGTTGGTGGAAGGGACAGGCTTTCAAGCCACACAGAGCTCTTCCTCAGGTTGCGTCCTTTGTTGGCTTATATGCTTTGACAAGCTCCACAAACGTTTACTATATTGACATTTAAAGTATCAGCACTGGTATCTGAGTTAGCAGGCAGCATTGAAATGAATGGGGCAGGTCCCGTCTCAGAGTTATTGTTTCAGCCTCTCTGCAAATTCAGGCAGACATTACCACATCACTTACACGCAGGCCATATTTGTCATGCTCTTTTTCACAACTAGAATAACTAGAGACTTACTTTTTAAAACAACTGAGAGCTGAGATTCTGGAGAACAGTTGAAAGCTCTGTCCCAACTCTCCCTCCCCCACCCCCCACCCCGCTAGTCTGCCGTGCCCCTCCAGGAGGCTGCATCCCGCATTCTTGGGAAACAATGCTGTAAGGGCAATAACCTTACTACATAAAATAGGTTATTTGGCTCCAGTCCTATAGCAGGGGTAATATTTATTCCCTAAAATGAGTGTTGTGTGTGTGTGGAATACGGTGAAAAAGAAAGAACAATAACCAAGTTAGGTGTCTGACTAGCCCCTGATTTTGTTAAATACAATTAGTTATTAAAGATCTGTTCTAATGTAAAGGAGAGGGAACAGTTTTGATGTAATCTCTGTTAGCTGGCTCACATAAATCCTAAGGGCTTGAAAGAAGAAAGCTAATTGTTTATAAAAGAGTGCTATTGAAATAGCTAGCCAAGATCAAACAGCTGCCACCAAAGGCACACAACCCGCTTTCATCAGCGTGGGCTCTGTTTGACTCCACACTATACTTGGCTAGTCCAGTAGCATCAGTTTCCAGATGTAAGCAGAGTCAGGATGAGCTCTACCCTGACATCTGGTGGTGAATTATGGCGAGTGTGGAAAAGAACTCCAGAGGCTAATCTTGTTTGCATAGGCACACCCACTCGCCTGGCATGAAACAACAGCAACTAAAAGTGGTTACTTTGGCTGGTGTGGGATCCCCAGTTTTCTCTGTTATTGGGGCAGGAAGAATAAAGTTTTGTTACCCTGATTCTGTGAATCAGGGCCAGTGGAACTGTTGTATGACAGAAGGACTGAGTGAGTCCTTCACCATTACCTAAGTAGCACTCCCTTGACAAGGGGCATGGGTTATAAAACCCAGTGAATTGAGAGAGGATGGGAATAGGTACTTGTAGTTGATGGTATGGGCCCCTCTCTGAGGGTTTAAAACACCAATTGCACTATTGCCTCTCTCCACTGTTGAATATCAGAGCTAACTTTGATTCCATTAGGAGTCTAGTTACAGGCTGCTGAGCTGAATTCACTTTGGGCCAATGGTGCACTAGCACTGGGGCTCCTCTACTATGAGCTAAAATTACTAAAAGCTGAAATCACAAAAGAGCTAAAGTTATTAAGAGCTGACATCACTAAGTGCTGTGTTAACTAGTGGGGGAGCCTGAAGCTATATTGCTAAACAGCTGGCGGAGCAGCTAGCAGAGTGGAGCCTTGCAGGGATGGTTGGAGTGGAACTGAGTGGCTCACAGGTTGGTGAGCGGAGTGGCTGGAGGAGCAGAGCAGAGCGGAGCCTTGCGGGAGCGGCCCAAGGGATGGCTGAAGTGGAGCAGAGCTGAGCGGCTCACAGGTCGGTGAGCGGAGCGGAGCAGCTGCCAGAGCAGTTCGTGGGACGGCGGGAGCAGCTCACGGGACAGCTGGTGGAGTAGAGCGGCTCGTGGTGAAGGCTGCGGCGGAACCCCACGGAGAGGCAGCCGGTCGCCCTCGGATCACGTAAGGTGCCCCTTAACACCCTGCGCCCCCCCCCATTGAACTCTTGGGCTGCACTGACCAGGAACAAAGACTTTGGGGGGGTTGTTGGACTTTTGGGACTTTGGTGATTCTTGGGTTGCTGGACCCAAGAGACTCTGGGGTTGTTGGACTTTTGGGACTTTGGTAATTCTTGGGTTGCTGATTTCAAGAACCAACGGGAAAGGACACAGCCCAATTTGCTGGGGTGGGGTTTTTTTTGCTCATGGTTTGTGTTATGAATCCTGTTTGTGGTGTTTTTTCCAATTTAATGCTGATGTCGTTTACCTCATGTTATTAAACATTTTCTGTTACACTCAGACTCCGTGCTTGCAAGAGGGGAAGTATGGCCTCTTACATACCACCCCCTGGGTGCCTTTAATTGTCCCAGGTCACTGGGTGGGGGCTTGAGCCGGTTTTGCATTGCGTTATTAAAACGGAACCCCTAGATACAGAACCAGGCCCCTGTTGCTGCCAACTTAAATGGGCAGAAGGGTTACACAAAAATGCTTGCTTTCACCTCCAGCTTGCCAGGAAACTCCATCCCTTCCTCCCAGATGGGGCCTTACCCACAGTGTTCCATGCAATTGTTATCTCCAGGGTGGATTACTGTGGGTATGTTTACGCTGCAGCTGGAGGTGTGACTGTAGCACAGGCAGCCATAACTGAGGTAGCTTTAATCTAGCTAGCTGTGAGTACAATAGCAGTGAAGGGGTACGTACTCAGGTAGCTGTCCTATAATGAAGTCCGGGCTGCTACGGCTTCGCTGCTATTGGCACTTGTGCTAGCTAGAAAAAGCTAAACTTGGGAATGTCTACACATGCTGCTGTCACATTGCCGCGTTGACATACCTTGTAACTCATTGTATTGGAGCTGAGTGTGAAGATGAAGCACTTTCTCCAACTGGTACAGAAAGCGACTGTCCAATTTCTCTATGGCTCAAGCTGCTGTAAGCACATCAAGCCCAGGCAGAAGTCCCTTCACTGCCTCTCAGTAAGTTTCCCATACCAGTTTAAGGCCTTGGTTCTAATCTCCAAAGCAATTAATACCTCAAGCCCCAGCTATATCAAAGACCAAATTTCCATCTATGAATCACCGTGTTAGCAGCGCTCCTCTGGGACAATGCAGATCACAACACACAGGACAAAGCATGTGAGAGTTGTGGACAAAGTATCTTCCATCAAGAGGATCTAGCTACAGAACAATCCTTCAGAGGAGAGCAGGCAAATGCAGCAGATGACCATCTTTAGGAAATGCTGCGAAACCTTCCTTTTTAAGACCAAAAGTGATGCTCACAATTCAAACACCCCTATCATTCCCAAACTCTACCAATTCTCCCACCACCACCCCCAAAAAATCCCCAAACCTGTCCTAAGCAAAGTTCTGACCTTGAAAAGGAAGAAGTGCCTGAGACTCCATGAAGTCCACGAGGGACTTTGCAATTGCTATTGATTTTACATGGATTTTACTATGGTGATGAGTGGCAGAACAAAACCCAACAATAGATAGTAGTTATGATTAAAAAATAACTCTGGGTTAAGGGACAATCAACTTAAAAATCACACTTCTGTCCAAAAATATTTTACTAATATTGTTGCAAGTAACATCAAGAATGACTGGAATAATGAAAAATATGTAGATTCCTCCATTTTTTTCAGCTTGTGCATTCAGTAGCTCTTTGTGCCTAGTCTGTTTCACTCTCTCTCCTCTGTATACACTGTAACGCCCTGATCCTGCAAATACTAGAGCACAAGAGTAGATGTATACATATGAGTTGTCCCACGGAAGCCAAAATGATTGATGTTCTGCCTTGATTTGTCAGTTTGTCCTTTTGGCTATCTGGGGTTTTCACACAGTAACAGGTGAGTGACAACCCATGTTTAAAATAGGAAAATGAAATTATAAAACCACAAAACTGGCAGATGAAGCCAAGGACAGGCGCTACTAGACTTGAAGCAGGAATTAACTCAGGGAAGTTCTAGGGCCTGTGTTACACAAGAGGTCAGACCAGATAATCACAATAGTCTCTTCTGGCCTTGGAATCTATAAATGTCAGGCAGTTCTCACAGTGCAACTTGGCTAATTCATAAAGTGGACTCAACAGCTGACAAGAGCTTCAGTGTTCAGGGTCAAGATGTTGAGTATTTCTGTAATGTGTTCTCATCTGATTGCAATGTATTCTAATGCACAGACTAACTTCTGTTTGAAAGATGATTTGAGCCAGAGTCTAAGGCATGTTTCAGTAGCCCATTATGAAGTGATTTTAAACATCCCTTAGTTGTGATCCAGCTACACACTTATACAGTCAGATAATCTTTTTCAGGGCCTGGCTCTGGACCTGCAGGACAGGGTTTGCTCTCTTGCTCTCAACTAGTGATAAAGTAGATCCAAAAGGGAGTGTGGGAGCTCCCCAGCTCTGGTGATTGTGTGTCATCATAAGTGTTCATGTCCTGGGCTAGAGTGACATGATGCATCATCTTGTGTGATTGTGATGGGAAAGGGCTCAGGGAAGAGGAAAAAGAGAAGAGATGGACTGTATCAGAAAGGAGTCCATGTGACCAAATGGCTCCATAAACAGCTGAACAAACTGACTTCATAATGGGACATTAAAACATGCCTTAGATTGTGTATGAGGGGGTGTACAAACCCCACACTGGGCACCAAGGGGTTAACAAATCACTTTGGGCCCAGCCAGCCCTGCCCTGCCACACCTGCAGCAAATGCTCCATGTGGCAGAGGAATTAAAAGAGAGGGAAACAGCTCATTTAGGGGCAGACCTGTGATACCTGCAGTGCAGAGCAAAGGGAAGGCCCAAATCTCTAAGATAACTGCCCCAAAGGGCCCTCCCTGAAGGAAGGGAGGAGAGGGAAACATTCCCCTCTCCCCCACATATGGATCCTGGAGTCGACATTGGTAATCCCTTTTTATTCTGTTGGAGTATGTCTTCACTACCCGCCGGATCAGCGGATAGCAATCAATCTATCGGGGATCGATTTCTCGCATCTCGTCTAGACGCGAGAAATCGATCCCTGAATGCGCTCCCCATCGACTCTGGAACTCCACCAGCGCGAGAGGCGGAAGTGGAGTTGATGGGGGAGCCGCCGCCATCGATCCCGCGCCATGAGGACTGGAGGTAAGTCGATCTAAGATACGTCGACTTCAGCTACGCTATTCTCGTAGCTGAAGTTGTGTATCTTAGATCCATTCCCCCCCCCCCCGCACCCAGTGTAGACCAGCCCTTGGTTTGAACTACCCCAGCAGGGGGAAGCCTTGGACTGGGCTAGCTTGGGTGGGTGGGAAGTGGCTCAGGGAGGGCAGCCTTAAGCAGCTTTCGTGCCAAATCACTAGTAGACCCAAAATACCCTAGGTTGGAGTCTAGTGGAGTGGAAGGGCCTGGGCTCATCTACCAACAATCCCTCTGCTGGTCATGGGGCATAGCCCTAACCACTAGGCCACACTTCCCGGCCAACCCTGAGTGAGGACTGTTACTCTGACTCAAATCATCTTTCAAACAGAAGTTAGTCTGTGCATTATAATACATTGCAATCAGATGAGAACACATTACAGAAATCATCAGCATCTTGACCCTGAACACTGAAGCTCTTGTCAGCTGTTGAGTCCACTTTATGAATTAGCCAAGTTGAACTGTGGGAACTGCCTGACATTCATAGATTCCAAGGCCAGAAGGGACTATTGTGATCATCTAGTCTGACCCCCTGTGTCCTAGAACTTCCCCAAAATAATTCCTGGAGCAGATCTTTTAGACAAACATCCAATCTTGATTTTAAAATTGTTAGTGATGGTGAATCCACGGTGAATCTTGATAAAATGTTCCAATAGTTACTTTCACCATTAAAAATGTATACCTTATTTCCAGCCTGAATGTGTCTAGCTTCAACTTCCTGTCGTTGGATCATGTTATCCCTTCCTCTGCTAGATTGAAGAGCCCACTATTAAATATTTGTTCCTTATGTAAATACAGTACTTATAGACTGTAATCAAGTCACCTCTTAACCTTCTCTTTAAGCTAAATTGATTGAGCTCCTTGAGTCTATCACTATAAGGAATGTTTTCTAATCCTTTAATCATTTTTCACTTTTCTGTAGATTCTGACACATTTTTCCTATAAAATGTAATATAAGAAAAGAGAAATAAATTTCATCTAAAGAGGATGAATTTCAAAATTTAGGACCTATTGTTGAAACACTTTTATGCATGTGCATAACTTTACTTACATGAGCAGTATCTACTCACATGAGTGAAACTATGCACATACTAAGGCCTAGTCTTCACTTACCGGCTGGTCCGGCGGCACGCCATCGATGTTCTGGGATCGATTTATCGCGTCTGGTTAAGACGCGATAAATCGATCCCGGAAGTGCTCACAGTCGGCGCCGGTACTCCAGCTCGCCGAGAGGAGTACGCGGCGTCGACGGGGGGAGACTTCCGGCCGCGTCTGGACCGCGGTAAGTCCGGACTAAGGTACTTCGAATTCAGCTACGTTATTAACGTAGCTGAATTTGCGTACCTTAGTCCGAAGTCCGGACTAAGTGGGGACCAGCCCTAAGTGTCTGCACAATCAGGCCCCTAACCAGTCCGTTTAGGAGGTTCTGAGTGAAGTGGATTAAGTCCCTACAGTACTTCCAACTGATCCTCATAGACAGACAGCTGACTTCCAGATAGCTTCATGCTGGCGTACGTGTTCACCTAAGTAGGTTACACATCCACAAGGATCTACCCACATGCAATGTGGGATCAGAGCCTCTAGCTCTGAAACACCATGATAACCACAGATTCCAAAGTTGATTCAGCCTTTCATCCTTCTGAGACAGTGTGACACAGAGGCCCGTTGGTGTTCATTGCTTTGTGTCAAAAACTCTTGTCCGGCCTGACACACTTACTACATCTAAGACACTGTGATTGTGATATATACCCAAAAGATGGGATGTAATATATCATTGAAAAACTAATAACTCATTGATCATTAATATTCTTGTGTGATGTATGTACAAGATGTGTACATAGAGTTATGGAGAGATGCTAGAAATATGTTCTTAAAATGTATTTGGCAAGCAATGCATACGCCCAGTCTGCCTTAGACAATAGAACGTGTCTTTGCTTGACTGACCTGCCTGGTTGTCAGGCAGAGGCAATGCAGGTGCATGTACCTAAAAGGTAAACAAAGCCATGAAGTTAACAAGGGGAGGAGGTAACAACTCCGCTATCACCAGTGGGGCAGGCACCAGTATGAAGTCTTCACCAGACTGCATGGTATCCCCTCCCAGAAGGAGAAAAGGAACTTTCTCAAATAATAGATTTCAGTGGTTTACTGGACTAAAAGATGGGGAGTCTGAACCTCAAATGATAAGTAATTGAATCAACTGATTGTATACAATATTACTGTATTAGAAGAGTGTATCAGATGAGGTCTTTTATGAAAGCTGACACACTGGTGATTAACACCATTGTAACATTAGTGTATTAACACTATATGAGGATTTATGAATACTCATTGATGATATGCTTTAAAGTCTATGACCAAAGAAAGGGAGAAACATGTTTTCTCCCAGACAGGAGGGAAGGCAGCTATGTACCTGCCTCTAATGTAAAGTAGACATTATGGAATCAAAACATTGGAAGACCAATGTACATACAAATCAACAGGCAGATGGTCGGAAGCCCACAGGAAGGGAAGAACAGCATGATGACCCTGCTTCAAGAGGCAGGATGTCCATGAACACAGAGAGAGAAGGGGAAACATTTGGCATCTTTCACACAGGAAGACAGGAAAACCAGCACATTGAATTTTTGTGGAAGGTCCTGACTGAGAGAAAATCAGCCATGACTAGAAAGAGGAGGGATTGGTCAGAAATCTACCTTGAATGAAGACTGTAGTTTGCTAAATCTCAGTCCCTTGAAAGTGTATTTTACTTTTTATTTGCTTGTAACCATTTGTGTCTTTAAGTGAGTTCAAGTGCAAGGGATAATCTCCTTCTTTTTATTAATAAACTTGTTTTACTTTTAATCTAAACCAATCCAGTGCTGTGTTTGAATTGAAGTGATTGTTAACTCCAGTTACAGTAATAAGCTGTGCTTTTGTCTCTTTAAGGGAACAACAAACCTTATTACTTCTGAGCATTCCAGGAGATGACTGGATGCTTCCAGGCAGATGGTTTTGGGGAAATTCAGGACTGGGGGGTGTTGGGCTCACCCTGACGGTAGTAACCCAGGCTGGTGGAGATCAGGTGGAGCTGTTGTGATGTAGGCAGGCTGCTGCGGTCTGAAAGTGGAACAAGGGCTGCATGGCACACAGACACTCAAGGAAGTGCATGCTTGTCTACTGGATGTTGGTGTCCAGGCTGTGAGGCCTAGCAGCAGGGCTGTCCCTAGGGGGTGCAGGGCCCAGGGTGGAAGTGATGAATTCGTCACTTCCAGGACTGACCCCTCACTTCCGGGACCGACCTTGCCAGGCCAATTGCACCAGCCCACGCCCCACCCCCAAAGTGCAGGGCCCACAGCAGTCGCCCCGATTCACTGTACCCATGTGACGGCTCTGCCCAGCAGCAGAGCATTTTAGGCACCCAGGGTTACAGGACTGGTGGTGACCCAACTCCTTACTGGTCTGAATTGAACCTCCAAATGTCATAGATACACTGAATACTGTGTATTTTACTCAGTGGCTCTTTCTGCTTGCCATAAAAAAATCATGTCCCCATCTGCTCTGTGTGAACACTAATGAACTCATGGTGCTGCTTGTAAGGACTGGCCTACACTAGAAAAGTTATCCTGATGTATCAGTTAAGGGTGTGAATTTTTAACCAATATAATCATACCAGTATAAGCCCTAAGTGTACACAGTTATACTAGTATATTGCATCTTGAACTGGCATAAACTATACTGTTATAAACACTGATGCTAGTATAACTGCATCCATACTAGGAAAGTTCTGCCATTTTAATCACATCAGGATTAGATCCCTACTAGAGTCAAGGTCCCCAATTCTGCAAACATTTAAATGTGTATAATTGTGCCCATGTGAGTAATCCTGTTGATTTCCACAGTACTGTTTATGTGAGTAAATTACCCACGTGCTTAACATTTAAGATTTGGGCATTGATTTGCCCCAGTTCCTTGACAAAAATTTGGAACCTCTCTGAAAAGCTTTGCCAGCTGAGATCATGGCTTCTTTTAACAGAGTATCGGCCTGGTCTATCCTACAAAGTTTTGTGAGCCTAGCTATATCCACTAGGAATGAGGAAAATGTCACACTCACTAGCTACCCCCAGTGAAGACGCAACTACGCCAGCAGAGGAGTATTCTGTGGGTTTAGCTAATGTAGTTATGCCCACGGAAGAACTCCTTCTTCTGGCTTATGCGGTGTCTGCAATAGGTCGCTCTGCTGTACTGGCTAAAGCTCTGTAGTGTAGACATGGCCTTTTTTTGTTACAGTGTAAAAGGCTTTGATCCTGCAACTTCCTCCAGGTGGGTAGGTTTCATGTGCCCACACAAAGCCCATTGCAAATCGGTGGCACTCCAGATGACCGCAGCAGAGCACGAATGGTTTTAGTCGACAAAGGAGGGCAAGCAGTTTGATTGTTATCTCTGGTTGGCCAGGGGCTGTTCTCTGGTTTGGGGGAGGTTGCGGGGCTACGGCTTTGTTTATATACACACTTTAAAAGCACTTAGGGGAGAGATTTCCAAAGGCACAAAGAGCAGTTGGGTGCCTCACTGCCCTGGGTGACTCTCTCTCTCCCCAAACGCCCCCAGTAATGCCAGGGAAAGGGCCGCAGGGAAAGCCCCCTCCCCCCGCCAGCTGCAAGGCAGGGCAGGCTGGAAAGGGACCGGCTGGGCTGGGCTGGCGTGATACAGGAGGGCGGAGGCAGGTTTCCCCGGGGTAGCGGTGCAGAGGCTGGGCGAAGCAGAAGCATCAGCCACCGGCCCAGCATGTCGTACTGCTGGGGAGCCGGCTCCTGCGGGCAGCTGGGGCTGGGCGAGGCGGCCGCCGGCGGGCCGGTGCGGTGCCGGCGGGGGCCAGAGGCCGGCGGGGGTTGGACGCTGCTGGAAGCGGCTTGCGGGGAGCGCCACACGCTCCTGCTGGGGCCGGACGGCACCGTCTGCTCCTGCGGGGCCAACGCCCGGGGGCAGCTGGGCAGGAAGCTCCGCCCGGGGCAGCGAGGCGGCTACACGCCGGGTAAGAGGCTGGGAACTGCCGGGCTCCATGCACTGGAGCTGCGGGGCCCTGCGCCACCGGGGCGGGGAGGACGGGGCCAGGTGCACGGGGCGATGCGGGGGCTGGGGCAGGCTGGGTGCAGCGGGGGATCTGTGCTGTGCTTTGCCCTGACCCCGGGCGCTGGGGCCGGAGCTCTCCCGGCACTAGGGCAGGGTAGGGTTGGGGGGTGAGGAGGGTTCCGCTGGGTGTGGGCAGCCGGCCGGGAAAGCCGCCCCGGGAAGGGTGGGGAGCTCGCCTTCCAGCCCCGGTAAGTTTCTATTTCTCCCTCCTGCCGATCCAGCTGCAGGTTTCGGATTCCGCCTGCAGGTCGCTGCTACTTTCGGTTTCGGTTTCCTGGTGGGGGCAATCAGCTGCTGAGAGGCGAAACCCAGCCTCTGCTGCCTTTCTGCCTGCGTGGGGCTGGCTGGCTCTACTCAGCACCAGTAACTCAGAAACTAGGAGTACTCTAGAATCTGTCAGAGAGGCTAGGATCAGGGGCTAGCCCTGTTAGTCTGTATCCACAAAAACAACCAAGGCACCAAGTGGGTTTTTTTTTTAACCACGAAAGCTTATGCCCAAATCAATCTGTTAGTCTTTAAGGTGCCACCTTGTTGTTTTTCAGAAAGATTAGAGAGAGCAGGTGGAGAAGGTGACAGCCCTCTCTGCACCTGCAAATCAATATCAGTGCCAGGGTGAATTTGATTTAAATCAAATTGATTTAAATCACTAGTCAGGAAGACTCAAATTAATCATGGTTTTCTACATAAAAGTGCATTCTTGTTGGTGGTTATAACCAGGGCTGCCTCCAGGCACCAGCTGAGCAAGCAGGTGCTTGGGGCGGCCAAGGGGCAGGGACGGCACATTGGGCTCTTCGGCGGCAATTCGGTGGAGGGTCCCTGTCCCTATCGGAGGGAAGGACCTGCTGCCGAAGACGAAAGCGGCGCAGTGGAGCTGCTGCTGATCGCGGCGGCTTCTTTTTTTTTTTTTCCTGCTTGGGGCGGCAAAAACCCTGGAGCCGGCCCTGGTTATAACCTTAATACATATTCTTCACAACTCAGAGATAGATGTGGGTTTCATTTTTAGAAGGTACATACTATACATTTTTAAACAGTGATTTATTTTGAAAACTTTTCAGATGAGTTTTACAGCTATATCAGAAAATGAATGACTGGTTATTTCATTTACCAAAGGTAATTGAAGCAGATATTTATGAAGTCACTGGGAGGTGAACTATCTCCAATTCAACAGGTTAATCATTAATATTTCAAGGATTTTCTTGCCATGCTGTATTAGGAGGAGAACATCACCAGACAGACATTTAAATTGTTTTATTTAACTAAAACAACAAGGTTAAGTATTCTGGATTTTTTTTCTTCAAAAACAAACTATAATATAAATACAACATTTTAACAAAACAAGCATATGTCCCTTGCTTCTCACATTTATTTCCAGACTTCTTCTCCTTGTCCAGCTCTATTCCGCCCCCAACAATCTTCTATTCATTGAACTTTTTGAAAGTTTGCACATTTAGAGAGAGGTAAGGGATTGACTCTGTGTACACACATTTGCAGAGGGACAGTAGAGTTGAGGTCTGTTATTTCTCATCTCTACATGTTTGTTTATTTATTTATTTAAAAACATTTTTGCTGTTAACAAGCATGTTACCTCTGGAGAGACAAATCCACAGTTTGAGAACTGCAAAACTGATGGTTTCTTCTAGACTGAGCACTGAGTCCCATTGGGCAGATAGCAAGATTAACCTCAATAATCTATACAGAAGCCCCTGGAACCCCATAAAATTGGGTCCCTAATCCATGAACTATGGGAACTCATTTACAATCTTTTCTTAAACATTACATGACTATATTGTCTCATGCTGTAGAATTAGAATTTATAATCCCTATTCCATGATGAGATATCTTTGAGCTATTATGTATCTTAATTAAACCCATGTTTATATAGGTTTTTCACCAAAAAGCATTTTATCAAAAAAATCCAATTTAAATTTTAAAAATCTGATATTTTTGATTTTTTTTAAAAAATCATTGATTTTTATCCACCTTGATTGGTGCAAATCAATATCGGTACAAACAAGCCTTGCTCCTGCAGAGAGACTTATGTGTTTGTGTAACTTGTAGCCTGTGAGTGATCCCGTTAAAATTACAGTGCCTACACGAGTCTTGGCACAGAATATTTTTTGTTTTCTTCATGGTATTCTGGCTACGAGCATTTTTTTATTTTAAATAAAGCAATGCCTAATTTGGTGTCCTGGTGTTGTCAGGTTGCATATCACGCAGACAAGACGAGTCGCACGTTCTGCAAAGAGAGTGCTGTCACTACGCAAAGGTTATGTGGCTGGTGGTTTATTTGTCGCCTTCCTGTGAAGCATCAGAGATGGCCGTGGTTGGAGATATGATGCTGGGTGGGCCGGGGCACTGAACGTTCTCTCTCTTGGGTGCTTGCCTGGCTGGTTATTGGTCAGGTGCTCGGTGATTCTAACTGATCACTGTATGTGGGGTTGGGAAGGAATTTCCTCCCAGATCAGATTGGCATTTGCGTGGGGGGCGCTTGCCTTTCTCTGCAGCATGGATAATCTCTGTGTCACTTGCCAGGATTATCTGGGTATATCTCACTTAATCATTTTCCTGCCATTACAGGAGCCTCGGGCATTGGTGCGGCTCAGTCCCTTCTGTTTTCTCTACGTGGCATAGAATAGCCTCGTCTGCTGTGGGCTGTCATACTTTGGTCTGATTTTGGTTTTTGGGTTTAGTGTGCAGGTGGTGGGGGTGGCCTGGTATCTACAGATGGTCAGGCTAGATGATTTAGTAGACCCTTCTGTCTTTAAACTCTGTGACTAGAAAAATAATTCAAATGGCAGGATTTCAAAATCATCCCATATGGAAGAACATGAAGTTTAAAAAGATAAACCTTGCTCAGAGAAGTGTCCCCCTACCCCCACAATAAGGTAAAAAAAATTAAGAGGGAAAGCGTTTAGTAAAATACAACACAAGCAGTGAGACTTTGGGTATAAAGCATAAAAAAAAATAGAAGATGCTTCTCTCTAAAAACATTATTGATGTTAAGGAAGCAAAAATATGTCAAGAGTTATCAATATCTGAATCTTAAGCCATCCCCTGAGAAAATTCTTACGTGGCTGATGTAGCTAACATTTTGGCATCATAATCAAAAAAGACTGCAGGCGGTCTGTTTTGCATGGCTTGTCTGCTGCTCTGCATAGCAGGGGTCATGTATTTAAACCGTTGGCTAGCTTTTTGTATAATTAGATTTTTAAAAATTGGTTGAATGTTATGTTGAATACACGTGAATTGCTACATGGAATCCTCCCTTTTGAGTGCTGTTGCTTTGGTGTGGTTTCCAATTTGTTTTATTCGCAGGTTATCTACTTCATTCTAACTTAAAGGAGGGTGTGGAATATTCCACACTGAGACCTAATGAGCTGTTTATAAGCTTTTGAAATGTTTAAAATATTTATTACCAAACTTCAATTTGTGGAAAAAATCGGTTCAGATGTGGTGTCCAAATCCCTAAACTCAGTTTCGTGGACTACTGTATCTTGTAAATACAGTGAGTTACCACTTTCTTTGTCCAGATCTTCCTGTATATTCACTGTTTCCATTATGCCACGAGAAGTAGGTTATTAATAATATTCCAGAAGCAAAAACTTTTGTTGAAAAGAATTAAGGATGGTTGTGTTGGCATTCCCCCCCACCCAACCTCCCCCCACACACACCAATACAACTCCTGAAAAGCAAGAAAATACCAATTTATGGAACACCTTTTAACTGTACCCCAGTGACTATGCAGTGCATTTTCCCTGACTGACAGACTCAGCATCCTTCCAAGGAACTTCATTTTTGCTTCCAGCAAGATAAGGAAATGTGCTTGTCACAGTCCACTGGTTCAGTACTCTGGAACTGCTCTGAATGAAATTCAGACAGGACCGACCCTCTTGTAGTGTGACTACCCCTCAGGGCATACTCTCTCTTTACGGCAAGCCTCCTTGGCTGTTTTCCTGAGCTCCCCGCAATGAGTCCACCTGAACACGACACCTGGAGAAGCCTTACATGCCCTCCACAAGGGCTATAAACCCTCAACTTTGCAGTCAGCAGTGACTGTCAGCCAGCCTTGTAAAACAGAAGGGTTTATTACACTGGTCTACAATTTTTGAGAAGTCGTCTGCTTCAGAGATAAAATGTGCTATTTATTATGTATTTTGATGTGCTGAATTCAAATATGACAATTAAAACAACTGATTGGCTACTGTTTCTAAGATATTTAAGTTTTTACATTTTGTGTCTATGTATATTGTGTAGATAGTAGAGTTTTAATCATAAATTGTAAACCTAGGTCTTTTCATGTGTTTATGGTTGCTTTACATGATAATATTTCACCTGTCCTGTTTATGTAACACTTTAAAAATCAGTAAAAGGGTTATATAAATAAAATTTATTATGAAACAAAAGGCAACAAACTATTATGTACATAGTTTAGTCCTATTCAGTGTCTACTCGGCGCTTCTTGGCTTGTCTCTTGTATTCATTAAATGGAGCATCTCTTGTCACTGTCCAGCAATAGTCTGCAAGCATTGATGGGCTCCATTTGCCCTGATAGCGTTTCTCCATTGTTGCAATGTCCTGGTGAAATCGCTCGCCGTGCTTGTCGCTCACTGCTCCGCAGTTCGGTGGAAAAAAATCTAGATGAGTGTGCAAAAAAATGTATCTTTAGTGACATGTTGCAACCAAGGCTTTTGTATGCCTTGAGGAGGTTTTCCACCAACAACCTGTAGTTGTCTGCCTTGTTGTTTCAGAGAAAATTTATTGCCACTAACTGGAAGGCTTTCCTTGCCGTCTTTTCCTTGCCACGCAGTGCATGGTCAAATGCATCATCTCGAAGAAGTTCACGAATCTGAGGACCAACAAAGACCCCTTTCTTTAGCTTAGCTTAACTTAACCTTGGAAATTTTCCACGGAGGTACTTGAAAGCTGCTTTTGTTTTGTCAATGGCCTTGACAAAGTTCTTCATCAGACCCAGCTTGATGTGTAAGGATGGTAACAAAATCTTCCTTGATTCAACAAGTGGTGGATGCTGAACACTTTTCATCCCAGGCTCCAATGACTGTCGGAGTGGCCAATCTTTCTTGATGTAGTGGGAATCTCTTGCACGACTATTCCATTCGCAGAGAAAACAGCAGTACTTTGTGTATCCAGTCTGCAGACCAAGCAAGAGAGCAACAACCTTCAAATCGTCACAAAGCTGCCACTGATGTTGGTCGTAGTTTATGCACCTCAAAAGTTGTTTCATGTTGTCATAGGTTTCCTTCATATGGACTGCATGACCAACTGGAATTGATGGCAAAACATTGCCATTATGCAGTAAAACAGCTTTAAGACTCGTCTTCGATGAATCAATGAACAGTCTCCACTCATCTGGATCATGAAGGATGTTGAGGGCTGCCATCACACCATCGATGTTGTTGCAGGCTACAAGATCACCTTCCATGAAGAAGAATGGGACAAGATCCTTTTGACGGTCACGGAACATGGAAACCCTAACATCACCTGCCAGGAGATTCCACTGCTGTAGTCTGGAGCCCAACAGCTCTGCCTTACTCTTGGGTAGTTCCAAATCCCTGACAAGGTCATTCAGTTCACCTTGTGTTATGAGGTGTGGTTCAGAGGAGGAGGATGGGAGAAAATGTGGGTCCTGTGACTTTGATGGTTCAGGACCAGAAGTTTCATCCTCTTCCTCTTCCTCGTCTGACTCAAGTGAGAGTGATTCTGGTGCATCAGGAACCGGCAGTCCTTCTCCGTGGGGTACTGGGCGTATAGCTGATGGAATGTTTGGATAATGCACAGTCCACTTTTTCTTCTTTCACACACCTTTCCCAACTGGAGGCACCATGCAGAAGTAACAATTGCTGGTATGATCTGTTGGCTCTCTCCAAATCATTGGCACTACAAAAGGCATAGATTTCCTTTTCCTGTTCAACCACTGGTGAAGATTTGGTGCACAAGTGTTGAAGCATATGTGTGGGGCCCACCTCTTGTCCTGATCTCCAATTTTGCAGCCAAAATAAAGATGATAGGCTTTCTTAACCATAGTGGTTATACTGCGCTTTTGTGATGCAAAAGTCACTTCACCACAAACATAGCAGAAGTTATCTGCACTGTTCACACAAGTACGAGGCATCTCTGCTCACTTTGGCTAAACAGAAAGGTGTCCATTTGCAAAATCAAACACTGACAAATAAGAGAGCACAACACTGTATGATTTCTGGGACGATGGGTAAACATCCTCCCCATAAAAAGACAAAATGTGGGGGAATGTAGTAAGGGGAGGCCCTGAGATATAAACCTTGGTATCAGAGGCCCGGTATGAGGCCTAAGGCCTGAACTAAAGTAATGGTCAAGACTTTGCTTTCCCTTTGTTGCTGTCCTTCAGTTTCACACACCAACTTCAACACAGTCCCGGTAGGATGCTGCTGGCTAGTTGTCTTCCATCCGTTAGGATTATCTGCTGTTGTCAGATGCTACCGGTGTGGTGCTCTGCCTTCTCCTATGTTGATATCACTTGGCTGCGTGCGTGTGTTCCTGCTGTGTGCTGCCCCAGCTCTGCGCAGATAGCTGACCCAGCAGACCCGAAGAGAACCCCCAATAACCACAGAGTCTAGTAAGGCTAGGTCTATACTACCCGCCTGAATCGGCGGGTAGAAATCGACCTCTCGGGGATCGATTTATCGGGCCCCGTCGGGACGCGACAATCGATCCCCGAATTGGCGCTCTTACTCCTCCAGCGGAGGTGGTAGTAAGCACTGCCGACAGAAAGCCGCAGAAGTCGATTTTGCCGCTGTCCTCACAACGGGGTAAGTCGGCTGCGATACGTCGAATTCAGCTACGCTATTCACGTAGCTGAATTTGCGTATCTTAAATCGACTCCCCCCTGTAGTGTAGATGTACCTTAAGATGCAAAGTCACGTCGACTAGGTTTATTGCAACCTTGGACACAATTGCAGTTCCCTGTAGGTTTCTTAGCCTAATTCAGGGCATACTACGAGAAAGTGCCTCTGGGCAATGGACCCGGCTCAGTCAGTGGCGGGACTTTCCACTGACCCCTCGGCCGGGAGCACCGGGATACATTCTTATACACAGGTACAAACAAACAAGTTACACATCACTCCTGACGTATTGAGGTGCAACTCCTCTACGTAGCAAGGTGCCGCCTCTCACCTTGTACAGATTGGTTCGATCAAAACAACTCTATCCATCATTTTACCCTTTTGCCCTTGTCATTGGGATGGGTCAGCTTGTTCCATGTTATCTGTGGAATGTTCCAGTATAGTGTGTTTTGGTACCATGTTTATACTTTAACTTTGCTAGGTAAATATATATTTATGCAACATCAGCCCTTTTCTTGCCAGCTTCTGTGAACCGAGCCGGCCTCTGGCTCACAGCTTAACTTTGCTTTATGTTAGCAAAGTCTTGACCATTACTTTAGTTCAGGCCTTAGGCCTCATACCGGGCCTCTGATACCAAGGTTTATATCTCAGGGCCTCCTCTTACTACAGGGGCTGCTGACGTATTGCTGTGGCTCTTTGGCAATGTACTTTGGTAAGTTCTGGCTCCTTCTGAGGCTCAGGTTGGCCACCCCTGCCTTAGTATAAAAGTTCTCTTATATTCTTGTGGTACTGCCATAATTTTTTCCCCTGAGGCACATTAGTGTTAAGTGTTAGAAAACTGAGAACGCCCTTGTTTTTCCTCTGTATTAACCAACACACTCATGGTCCTGTGTCAGCTCTGATCTTTCCAGTAGAGGAAGGAAACTCCATTTAGAGCAGTGGTTCCCAAACTTCAACAGCCCGTGAATCACTTTCACTAAATTGTGACATCTCATGAACCCCCTCCTAAAAATGAATATTTCCAGGGATTTAAGTTTAAATTTCCTCAGTGTGATGGATTCACTTGCTTTGCTCTGCATAGCTCTTGGAAGTCTGGAACCACTGGAGAAAGATAAAGTCTCAGGTCTGGTTCGGCATCAAGTCTGTTTCCGTATTTGGTTTTCAGATGTGCATACGAGGAAAATGCTTTCTCGCATAAGTATGTTGTTGAAAATGGTAACAAAACTGCAGCAGCTTTTTCTGCCAGAAAGGGGTACTCGTTTCTTAAACTCAGCCAAAAGTTGATCAATGATAGATTTCTGAAACTCCTTTTCAGTTCGTAATCACAGGAGATCTCAATCAATTTCTCTTTTTCCTTGGTGTTTAATATCTGTGTTGAGAAAGTGGTATCATCAAAAGGGTTGCGAATTCAGTCATTACCGCCTGACATAGCTGGAAAGTATTCCCTGAAAGTTGTGCAAAGTCCTTTTAGGTGTGCAATTATATTGGTTTTAGTGCACTGATCCAACTGAAGTTTATGTTCTGCCAGGAAGTCATGAAAATTACTGAAACACTCAGTTTGATTGTTTTCCAAACAACTTTCCCAGAACTGCAACTTCTTTATCAGGGATTCAACTCACTCTTGCACATTGAAAACTGTTATATTGAGGCTTTGAAGAGATAAATTTAGGTCATTAATTCTTGAGAAAATATCTGCTAAATAAGCTAGGCTCTGGAGCCAGACATTATTTTCCATACAGCTGGCAAGGTGGAAAGGGTGGCTGTTGAAAAAAAACTAGGATTTCCGTTCTAACCTCAAACAAGCGCACAAGGATTTTACCCCTTGAGAGCCATCTAACTTCAGTATGGGTCAACACACAGTCGTGTATACTACCCATTTCTTCACAAAGTACGTGAAATATTCTGGAATTTGTTGGCCATGATTTTATGAAATTCACCATTTTCACTGCATTGTCCAGCACTTCCTTCAGTCCCTCTGGCATGCGTTTTGTTGCAAGAGCTTGTCTATGGATGCTGCAATGAGTCCAAGAGACTTTTGATGCAACCTTTTTTGTTCGAGCTACAAATCTAGTATACTTCCCCGTCATTGATGTGGCCCCATCAGTGCAATGCCTAGGCAACGAGACCAATCTATTTCCTTTTCTTGAAAATATGCATTAGTCAGATTGAAGATATCTTCTCCAGTTGTACGTTCTTCCAATGGTCGGCAAAACAACAAGTCTTCTTCAACCAGACCTTCATTCACATAACGTACAAACAGTAACAAAATAGCTAGATTAGCTACATCAGTTGATTCATCCAACTGTAGAGCATAATATGGACTATTTTTCACTCTATGTACAATTGTGGTCTCTACATTATTTGACATGTCATTAATTCTTCGTGACAACATATTATTGGACAAAGGTACCATGTCAATCCTTTTTGCAGCCTTTTCTCCGATCATGCAATGAACTACGTCTTTTATACATGGACCAATCAAGCTCTCTGCTATGGTATGTGCTTCTGATGCTTTTGCTATTCGGTAGCTCATGTGGTATGACGCTTCAAGTGCATTTTCATTATCAGTACTTGCTTTGGATATAAAACTGGTAATGTCACTTTTCTTCTCAGCTAATTTTCGCTTGAAAAAATCAACAGGCTTGTCGAGTTGTGCAGGATGCCTAGTTTCTAAATGGCGCCGAAGTAGAGAAGGTTTGAGGCTGCTGTTTGCTAGAACATCCCCACAAATCACACACAGTGGTTTTGGACATTCTTGATCACCAATGCATGTAAGGCCATATTTTATATAATCATCGTCATATTTTCTTTTCTTTGTAAGTGACTTTCCAGGACCATCATGATCATTAGACGTAGATTTTCCACAGTGTGGACTTGAGGAAACACTAGCTGATTCCAGCGTCTTTACACTTTCCTTTTTCAGCCACTTATCCAGTGAACTTGTGTACAAAAGTTCTAATAAAAATAAGAGAGAGAGACTGCTAACAACCAACAGACTAGAAACTGAGAAGATTCACTCACTGAAGCAAATCAGCCCTCCAGAGAGAAGGACAATTACTGAGACACCTTAACACTCCTACACTGGCTACAACGTGCTTCTGGCTGGTTTGGCTCGCAAACAGCTTTTCTTCCGCCCAGGAAGGTGCCCTGGGAGGGACAGATTAGCTTGGACCACCCCCCACGTTCAGCGTGGCCCCCTGCTGACTGCCCTGGATGCAGACTTCCCCTGCCTGACAAGGACAGGGATCCGAGCTGCCACCTGCACCCCGCATGGAGTGCTGGGGTTCGGGGCTGCTGGCTCCCCCGCTGACAGGGGAGGGCTGGGGCTGCCGGCTCAAACTGCCCGCTCTCCCCAAGGCTCAGGCTGCTGGCTCCCTGGCTGACAGGGGAGGGGCTCGGGCTGCCAGCTCAAACTGCCCGGCCCTGCTCTCCCTGGGGCTCGGGATGTCTGCCCTGCAACTGGGTCCCAGCAGAGTCCTCTGGCCGCCATTAATGAAATTTTTCTTGCGAACCCCCTGAAACGTTCTGCGAACCCTCAGGGGTTCGCGAACCCCACTTTGGGAACCACTGATTTAGAGCCTATTTATGCTACTTCTTAATTAGTGGGAGGAATCATTAATGTGAATTTCTTCCCCCAGGAGCTGAGTGTTGCTATATGACTAATCCTTTGCTATTGGCAGGTATGGTTTGGGTATATCTTTTATTTCTGTAACCTCTGAATAACATTTTTTCCCCACCAAAAAGAACAAATTCAAGCTTTAGAAGCACAGATTATTGTCCATGTCAGCTGTGGAAAAGAACACTCGCTGGCTGTTTGCAACAGAGGAAAGGTCTTCTCCTGGGGAGCTGGGTCTGAAGGCCAGCTGGGCACTGGAGAATTTAAGGAACAAAGTTTAATCCCGAAGTAAGTAGCCATTTAAGCATAATGTTTCAGACTCACAGCATGGTCCCCATTTGTGCACCTCATGAAACCACTACAAAATCTGGCCCAGTTTGACATGGGTCACTGGAACTGGAAGGTCTGATAGATAAAAGTTGAGATTTGGGGGAAGTTTGCAGGGCATTGAATCTCACATGTAGCTGTCTCAAAACAGGTGTAAGAGTATTAAGATGCTGTGCGTGGTTTCTCTTGCATAGCAATGTTCTTTACTTACCCAAACACAGCATTTCATCCACAAGTTAACTTTGTCTCTGTATGATTTCTTTTATCATAAATGAGGGATTAGACAGTGGTTCAACATCACCTGGATTGTTTGCAGCTTGTTTAGAAGAGATTTTTCTGCTAACTATATTGGGGGTGATGTAGGCTTCAGCATGCATGGAGAGAAAACTGCTTGAGGATTTCAGATTTTTTCTTTTTTCAAGTGCACTTACAGGGCTTATTTATAAATCTCAGTACATGCACTCATCTGTGAATATGGGGCTAAATTCAGCTCTGGCATAAGTGTTCCAGTGGAAGTCAGTGCCAGAGCAGGATTTGCCCCCTGCAATTTTTGGGCAGTGGTGCAGCCAGAAGTTAAAGTAGAGGATACATGTATTTATTTCACATAATCCTGTTAGTTGTTCTTGTAAATGACATTTGTTTTGCATCCCCCACCGCGAATGTCCGATCTATGCAAGTTACGTTGCTTTGCCAAATATGCCTTTTCCTAACCATTTTGCACCTGACATGTTTGTGACATGACTACTGAATGGTATATAGAAATGTAAAGCACAAACAGTACGAACACAAACCCTTCATTATTTTTATAGCAAGTATATTTCTGTCTCTCTCTTTCCTGTATAAGGAGAATTGTCGTTTACCTCTCCTTCCCTTATCCCTCCTCCTCCTCCTCCCTCAAAGTCAGATGCATCTAAGACCAGGTCAGCTACTTCAGCTCCCTTTAATCCTGAGTAAAGTTTAGGCTGTACAAGAAGCATGGGAACAGGTCTCAACTCTCTTGCAGGCTGCACCGAAAATTCAGGCTCAAGCTCTAGAGTCTAGAGCTTACAGTTTGTTGTTATTTAGAAGCCAGTGCACGTCATGTAACACAAAGCTATTCTGGGACCTTCACTGAGCTGCTGTAATGTTCAGAGTTAGATTTAGGCTTGGCTTATGCCCCCTTTTGCCTCAGGTGGCAGAGAAGTCAGCCCGCCAGAACCTCCCCTTCACCAACGTAGGCGGGTGGGGGGAAGGGATAGCAGCCAAACAGAGAAGCTCGAAAAGTGGGTGGTGCTGACCAGGAAGGGGATGTGGCAATGATGGCTCAGGGATGATCCTATGGGGGCATGGCCAATTTAAAGCTGCACTTCCCTAGGTGAATCCTTGTGGGGGGATGGTGCCTGCCCTTTCCGTGACCTTAATTCTTTCCTTCCCCTACTTTGCTTCCCAGCAGGAGATCACTAGACCTCTCCTCACCAGCAGGGATGCAAACAACTCTTCAGCACATCAAGTTCTAAAATGCCAGTGAATGTTGTAAAATAGTCGCTAACATCTGTACACCACTGTAGAAGAATCATCCTGACCAGACCATGACTCTTTGGTCATATGAGGAATGGTTTAGCTGGCATATGAAATTCCGAGGCCTTGCTGAACTCAGGAACAAAATGCTCCCATCCTGTATCAGATGAAACTGTAGCACTTCTTTGCCCATTCGTAATGTTGTTTTTCAGTCTTGTAAGACAACATTTTTAGTTAGTTAGTTATTCCCCACCCCACCCTCCCATGCATGCCCTTTCTATCTGCTTGTTGTGCATAGGGGTGGGAAAATTGTAAGCAGTTAATTAAAACTCACATTTGAAAATGATTGAATGAAAAATATTGGGCCCATTCTTAACAGCACTCTACACACAGACTTAAATGGGAATTTAGCACATGGACTAGACCCAGGCTGGATGACTTTATGGCATATCAAACATGGCTTCTCAAGGAAGTCTGTAGAAGAGATAGGGTTTTTCAAAACGTTTGGAACAATCTAAAACTCCAGTGAACTTTGTTTTACATGCATAGGCAATACCAACAGAGTCTATTCAGAGAGCACTATTTAGAAAAGAAGCTTTTATAATTAAGAAATATAGCATGCTTTTTAGACCCTTAAAATTCAGACATAAGAATGGCTATACTGGGTCAGATCAAAGGTCCATCTAGCCCAGTATCCTATCTTCCAACAGTGGCCAATGCCACTGAGGGAATGAACAGAACAGGTAATCAAGTGGTCCATAATCCAATCCATAATGGATTTTCATTACCAAAAAATCTGACCTATAAACAATCTTCAAGATAAATTTCTAGTTTTTGTTCCAAACTGCTAAGATACCAAAGTTCTTTTTTAAAAACAAACAAACAAACAAAAAAACGTTACAACATTTTCTCCATTATTAAAATGTACGTTTGCTTTCTGTTTCCCACCCTGCCTTTGTTGTAGAACAAACAGCAGAACAATATTTGCCTGACCTTTCTAAAGATGTTCATCATTAGGAACCAGACCCAAAAAGTTTCACCCTCTCCAGGTGAAAGTTCTAGGCAAAAGTCCTTTTTAGCATGGACATGTTTGGGGAACCTTAACTTGGGCTGTAGCTATGCTCTCCAGCTATAATGTTTGTTTATGGATATTTTTGCTGTCAAAATAAGTTACATTGCAGTGGATGTGTAAGAATTTATTCTGAATAGTGTCAAAATACAGTGCACGTTCACCTCTGTGTGAATAATAGACAACTGAAGCACAGAACATATTAAGTCAGAGTCCAAAGGACACATTTATGTGCGTATATCCTAAGTAATGGAGAAACAACCTATTGCAGAAAACTCTGACTGGCTAATGACCAGGCAAAGGTAAAACAGAGACTGTGCAGAGTCAGTGTTATAAAATATATTATATTTTAATATTATATAATATTATAATATTAATATTTTAGGTATTACATCATCTGTTTTCTGAAACATAATTGAGTTTTTCATATGATCTAGAAACCAGGTTAACTTGGCTGTCCTGTTATCTACTACAGGAAAATAGATGGTCTCTCTGCTCTCAGAATAATACAAGTTACCTGTGGGCACTTTCACTCAGTTGCACTGGCACAAGGTAATACACGTTTCATTTTTAAATTATGTCCCAAGTGCAATGCAAGCAATTCTGTTCTTTGGTGCAGTTAATTTATATGCAAGTCAGATGTTAAGTTATCCATTACTCCTTTAACAGAAATTATTATTATTAATCATGCTTGTTGACGGTAGTGCTCATGGACCAACCTAGAATGGAGCCCCATTGTGTCAGGTACGATGCAAACACAGAGTAGTACACAGTCCTTGCCCTGAAGAGTTTACCGTCTAATAGACGAGACAGAGAAAAGGGAGGGCAAAGAGATGCAATATGCAAGCAGAGCAATCAGTGTGATGTGGGAAATGTCAATTTATCTTTTTCTGTTTTTCCTACAGCCCAAATAGTGCCCCGTACCTCATTTCTGAAAAAGCCTGGTGGGGCCAAGTTACCCATTGGTTAGTTATGCTCACAAAGGAGCTGCTAGTAACGTTTTTTTGTCAAAGCGTTAGTTATTGTGTCAGGTGTTGTCTGTGATGGGAAGGCAACCCTTCTCAAAACTGCTATTTAGATAAGAAAACGTCAAAAATCTTCCCCACATTCTTTTTGGGAATTGTTCATTTGATAGGTAAGATCCATCTTCAATAATAAAGAGATGAACGTGTCCCTACTTCCTTCTCCTAGTGAGGAACCACAATTCCTGCTATATGAATTCTTACATCTTACATGATGGTTGGATGGGCGGAGAGGAAGCTTCCTCTGCTGTTGCCTGTTCTGTGGCTAACCAGAAGGCACTCGGTTCCAGGGCTGTCAATCTGGCACTTGTCATGAGCACTACATTAAATATATGCATTTGGCATAAGATGTCATGTTAAGAGGGTGGTATTTTATTTTGTCATACAGGTTCACTGGCATTTTACTAGTAGAAGGGGACACTGAGAAAAGTATTCTCCGTTCATTATTTTTTATTGTTAAATGAAAAACGTAACACAGTTTCTGTGAGCATACGGGACTACCTGACTCCTCAGTTTTGGATGGATTAGGAAACTACAGATTCTAATTTCAGTTTGTTACAAACACAAGCTGTGTAAAATTATTCTGTCAGTACAGTGTCACGCAGCTCCAGGTATTTGCCAAATCAGAAGCACGAGGAATAATGGGTATGTGCCAAATTTAGTTGTCATGATGCCCCGCAGTCATTGGGGTAGTGTGTGGGTTAGTGAGCATAGAATTCACCCTTACGTGGCTTGACTGAGTGCTAAATCTGCCCTCCTCTGTGGCATCAAGTTCACATCAAGGGCATAATTTTTCACAGCTGTCAGTGAGCTAGTTAGTTAACATGTCGCTTGAAGGTGTGTCTTCTTTTACTTTGTTTCTCTTTTTCTTTTAAAAAAAAATAAAGATGGCAGAGTCTTCTCATGGGGACAGAACACCCATGGCCAGCTGGGCCTGGGACAAGAAATCCCCTCCCAGCCTAGCCCACAGCATGTCACATCTCTCAGCGGGATCCCCGTGGCTCAGATTGCTGCCGGCGGGGGACACACCTTTGCCCTGTCTCTCTCGGGAGTTGTGTATGGGTGGGGCAGGAACAACGCAAGGCAGCTGGGATTAAACCACGCTAACACAAGAGGTAACTCGATCCTTTCATTTCTCAAGGAAACTCCATCTTAATTCCAGACTTCCTCTCGTTGTATAGACTCTCCTGAGATAATGGGATGGACTTAGACTGTTCTCTAGAATGAACCATGACTAGAACTAGATGAATATGAGGGGGGAAAGGATACGTAAATGTTTGAATGAATTTGCACCAACTGTGTTTGCCTTCTGTGCATGTTGTATCAAATGAGTTTATTGGTGGGAGAAATCACCAAAACAGCAAACTTTAAGCAATAAATTGCAGAATGTTTGCAGGAAACACATTTCGAATTCATATCCACACTGGAAACCTGATTGTAAGAGTTGTACCTACCCCAAGAGGGAGCAGAAACATACTGTGACATTACCCAGGGTACAATCTGGACTGATGGACAGCTGTGTCCTCGCAATTCTCCAACCTGGGGTGCCTTTTACACTGCTTCGCCGTGAGAGCATCCACTCCTGATTTGCTCACACACAGCCTCCAGCATGTAGGTTACTCCCAGTTATACCATATCAGTGCTATAGCCAGCCACTCATGAACAACTCTGCAGGGCAACACCAGCAAACTCCCAGTCCTGGACTTCCCTCCCCGAAATGTGCGTTTTGTTCTGCCCAGCACCCTCCTGGACAATACAAGTTCATATAAAGTCCGTTATTTAATAGAATAACAGGGGTGGCCAAACTGTGGCTCATGAGCCACATGCGACTGAAGTGCGGCTCGCAAGCCCCCCAGACTCCCTCCCATTCTCCACCTACCAGACCTGAGGCGGGGGGGTGGAGAAGCTCAGGACCTCACCTTGCAGTAGGGTGGTGGGGTAGGGGCTTCTGTCCAGTGGGGAGGGGGGTCTCAGGGCTTTAGCCCTGCGGGGCTTGGGGCTTCAGCAGGAGTGGGGCTGAACCCTCAGCTCCCGGCAGGCGTATCCTGGCTCTTGAACTTCTAAAGATTGTTGTATGTGGCTCGGAGGGCCAGTAAGTTTGGCCACCCCTGGAATATGATATGCACAAATCCTGTTCTCCCAAATGAAGTTTCCCAAACACACCAGTTTAGATAAAATAACTTTAACTACAGAAAGACTTTAAGTGATTACAAGTAATAAGGCATAAAAATCAGAATTGGTTACAAAGAAATAAAAGGTAAACTGTAACTAAAACTTAACAAGCTAAGTGAATTCAAAGCAAAGGTCTCTCTCACCAGAAGTTCCAACCATCTTATTGGCTGAATCCTTTAGTCAGGATCCCTCTCCAATGCTGCTTCCTTTGTTTTTCAAGCGTTGTTGATGCTGAGGGTAGAGAGAAAGAGAGAGGTGGTTTGGGGTGTCTGCTCTCTCCCTTCCAGCCATTTCTCTTGCACAAGAATCACCTTCAGCTGATGTTCAAGAGACAGAAAGTCTGTGTCAGGAACCTCAAGCTGCTGCTTTGTCAAATTCTTTGCCCACACCCTCTCTCCTGCAGGAGAGTGGCCACTTAATCAGCTGAGGGTCCATTTGATCTTGTTGACACTTGGCTGAGCCCTTGGCTAGCCTTTTGTCTCTGGGGAACTGGTTTGTGACTGCCCCCCAGAACAGGTTGCATCATGACTCAGTAATACCACACAGTGGAATCTTTACATACAGGGTTGCCATACACATTTTACCAAGACAATAATGATCAGCAAATCCTGTGTTTTCAAATGACAGCTCCCAATGCATACTTAGTACAAGTTTTACCATAATCCTCTAAAAGGGGTGAACCTGGGGGGACAGACTGTCACACATACCACCTAGCCCATCAAAACAGCTCGAATTTCTGACACTGAACTCTTTCAATGTCTCCTTACAAACAAGATACCATGTAAGAACTATTTACAGAAATTCAGTGAATCATTTGAACAGCAATTAAATTGGAGAAAATGAGATGTTTGGACAGGAAAAGATGAGATGATTGACTCTATTCAGCCAGCTCTAACCATAACATTTCCACAGCTTATATAATGGGCCCACAGTTCAGGCAGCTGTGGAGACAGTAGCATCTTTAGAAACCAGAAAGAATGACCAATTCATTTGAAAGCTGATGGTATAAAAACCAGCAGAGTAATGTGATAGTATTATACTCATAAAATTCTGGCCAAGCTAACAATATGCAATTTCTGTCTGGATAGAAAGTTTGATGGTTCGCTATTTTCAGGGAATCTGTTAGGCCAGATTTAACCTGTATGGAATGTGAGGTTCGGGGGTGGTAGGTTGTTTTGTTTGGCAGTCTGGATGTTTAAGCCAGCATCTTCAAGCACCCTTTGGGTTTCTTGCTCAGCCTGTAAGATTTTCCACCAGGAACCAAATCTATGGTCTGTTTGCAGATTACAAATCCAAAACAAAGACAAAAACTACAGCCAGGTTGATGGCTTTCAAATGCAACTTCAGCATGGCCTAGAGCAAAAACTCTTCTGTTTCTATTTCTGCTCACCAGACTAAGCACTTACATTCCTTGCACTAGTTGATGCTATAGTAGGTGTGTATGTAAATATGAGGAGTCTAAAGCACAGATGATCTCATTTTGCCCTTAAACGCCCCTTCCCTTTTAAATATTTTTAAATAATCATGGTCAGATGATATGAAATCTTAGCGGGCAGGATGCTAAAAAGCAGGGTTAGGGTAACCCAACATCTGGTGGATGGTGCTCTGCAAGGAAAGAAGCCATTTCACATGCTATAGGAACCTGTGCTTCTCCAACAGAGCAAGTCTTCAAACCGTATGCAGTAGCTGCTCTGAAGACTATTGGCGTGGTCTATATCAGCTGTGGAGATGAGCACACTGCAGTGCTCACCCAGGTATGCTCCAAATCCTTCTGTGTGATGGACAGCCAGGCCATGACAGTCTACAAATAAGTGTGTGTGTGTGTGTGTGTGTGTGTGTGCGCGCGCGCGCTTACTTGGTATGATGGCACAGCAAGGCTTAAGGGCCTCGTTTGATTTTGGGGGATGGAGGGATTAGAAGACCTGGGCAGTGCTAATCTTGTGCAAAGACCTTAGGCCTCGTAACTTTCACTGAGGTCTCTGGGATGTTTATGTGCTCAAGAATGTCCCGGTTGGACATTGCTGCAGTCTCTGGCATTGTAAACCCTTGTTGAGCATTTACATGAAACAGAACAAGGGCAGCTTAAGGTTATGAGACCCAGTCTTGCACCCATTATATTCAATGGAAACTTTGCCATTGACCTCAGTGAGTGTAGGATTGGGCCAAATCCTGCTCATTTTACTCAAACCTATGATGGGACTACTCAGATGAGGAAGACAGGAAGTAGGATATGGCCCAAAGTGCTGTATAACCATGAAAGTCTCCATTATCAATGGATAATTCAAGACGCTTTGTTCCCAAAACAGAGCTTTTGGAAACACCCTACGTATAGCTACTGTTTATCCCAAAATTAACAACTATCCCAACAATTAACAATTATTAACGATTATTCCAATATGTATAAAAATATGTAATGACAAATGTAAACAGATTTTGTACTGTAGGAAAATGTTGGTATTTTGGAAATTTTACTTTAAATCTAAACAAAGGCTACTAATGACAATAGAAATTGAATATATTTTTTTCTAATACCAAAAGCTGTTTTCTGAAAAATTATCAAAAATAAATGGAAAGCACATGAAGTAAAAGCAACATCCCTGCACTACTTCTGACATAGAAATGTTCTCCAACCAACCAGTCCCTATGTTCAGCAGGTTGCTTTTCCCTGGGGGGATGGGTGTGTGTGTTTGTGTGTGTGTGTGTGTGTGTGTGTGACCCCCATTACTTTGACTGCTCCTTACAAGAGGGTTATGAATCTATCTCTTCCATACTTAGCTCTGTACCTCAAGCAGCAGGTTCATGCTTTTAGTATGAGAAATCCCAGGTTCAAACCATGCTGACGGCCCAAACTGGATTAGTTACATGCCCACTGTGAATATGATCCTTCATTGGTTTCACTTGTGTATGGCTAGATTGTATCATCTTCTCTCAACCGTCTTTAGGTTTTCTTCTTTTTTGTTGGAGGGGTTAAAATAAATTAGGAGGTGAAAGTCCCATAACCATGGCAAACTAAATTTGCTTTTGTTTCAACAGGATGGCAGTGTGTTCACATTTGGAGATGACAGTGCTGGACAGCTGGGACATCGCTCTTCAACCCAGATGCCTGGTCCTGAGAAGGTCGAATGGATAGACGGTCCAGTTTCCCATTTGGCATGTGGAAGGTGTATACTGTAGCTCATGTTTTTCATAATACAGTAGTCACATTTTGCAAGAGAAAACAAAATTGTTTTCTAAAGGAAGGTAGACAATTTTGGGTATTTTTTTTTTAACCAGGTGTGTGCCTATTAAAAGCAAATAACTGCTTCAATATAAAGCTAAATTTGCACAGTTCCAATCAAAGGGTCAATTAGTGAAGAAGTTACCCTCCAGTTCTGTGCGAACACAGATACATTAGGTGTTTGCAGCAGCCAGTAGAAACCGAGTTTTAGGATGAGGTTCAATGGTACGCTCTGACTGCTTTGCACTCATTCCTTCATTAACAGTAAGCAGCTGTAAACCCAGCTTTAACTGGCCTGTGAAACTGGATTTCTTGCTCCTTTGCATCAGTGGAGGGATGCAAAGCATTCAGAATATTCCACTAAAGCTGGCTCTTAACGTATAATTATAATACAACTTGCATATGCAGATTAGACACTCCTGAGGTAGTTCTGCTGTCTGGATTTTTTTGTGGATGGTCTCTATATAGCAAATTCTAGAGGGTTCAGAGGTCTGTTGCATACTGTAATATGAAATAAAAATAAGACAGTATAGTGTATGTATTGCTCTTCATTGATCTCAAATTGTTTGCAAATCAAGGGCCAAGCTGAAGTCAAATAAGGCAAATAGGCCTTGGTCACTAAGTAGTAGTATCCTCCTTTTCAGATAGGAACACTGAGTTACAGTGGGACTGTGACTTACTGAAGGTCACACAGACTGTAGTGGTGAAGAATAAAGCCCATCTTGTCTGATTCCCAGTCCTGTGCTCCAACCACTAGATATCCTAATGAATTTGTACAGGTGCCTTTATAAGCCTGGTTTATCATCAGCTGACTTATTGACTGGAAGGGAGGACAGAGAGTTTTCTATGACAGATTTGTAACATGTTATCTCTTCTCTTTGGCAGCTATCACACCCTGGTCTACGTGTCTACTTCTGGGCAGGTTATATCTTTTGGACGTGGTCCCCAAAGACACATTGAAAATGAAACAGCCAGTAACCCAGGGGAGCAGACACAGAACTTTGACATCAGCAGTCTGATTTCAGCTAACGGTACTGATTATAAGTGGAAATATGTTTGTTTTTACACAATGTGTAATGAATCTGTGGAACTCATTGCCACAAGAGATAACTGAGGTCAAGACCTTTAGTTGGATTTAAAAAAGGATTTGACATTTATTTAAATAACAAGAACATCACTAGTAATATTAGATGGTATTAGAATATCTATATTTAGAAGGAATATAAAGCCCTCATGCTTCATGGCATGAATCTAACACTAACATGGGCTACAAAGAAACAGATGATGCCATCACAGGAATATAACTGTCATGTAATTATTTCCAAGCAACAGAGAATATACAATGAAAGTATACGGGGAGTAAAATGTTGTTGTGCCTCTTGCCTGTATTTTTCTGTAACATCTCCCAGGGTCCAGTCCTGTGACCTGCTGAGCAGCTTCTGAGCATTTCCTAGCCCTCTCCAGTCTCTTGACTTTAATGGGAGCTGCGGGCATTTAGCTACTTGCAGGTCTGGGGCCAGCTCCAAAACCCCATTGAAGTCAATAGAAGGACTTGCACTGGCTGCAGTGGGCTTTGGATCAATGCCTAAGGCCCAAAAAAACAAAGTAGCAGCATAATTAGCAGCCGTAGAAATTGAGGATTTGGGGCTGATCTGATTCATGTTCTTGTAGATCTGTCGGGCGTCCAAGTGAAAATGATTTTTGCTGGAACGTATGTCAACTTCGTCAGTACTCTTCAGTGCCAGGTAGTGATATCCTGTCTTGTAGATTTCATTTAACTCGTTTGTTTCAATGATAGTGGGCAGAATTGCAAGCAGTGTGTCATTAGCATGTTAGCAAATTTAAGCTCTATTCATTTTAAAGCAGATACAGCTCTACCCTGATAGAACGTTGTCCTCGGGAGCCAAAAAATCTTACCGTGTTATAGGTGAAACCGCATTATATCGAACTTGCTTTGATCCGCTGGAGTGCGCAGCCCCGCCCCCCCGGAGCGCTGCTTTACCACGTTATATCCGAATTCGTGTTATATCGGGTCACGTTATATCGGGGTAGAGGTGTATGTCATGTTTATGAGAGAGGTTTGGAAGCAATAACAGCGGCAGCAGTTTGTGCCAGGAACCTGCAGTAGTTAGCAAAACACAGAGGGGGAAACGGTCATTTCCAGTTTATATCTCAGCCAAATCTGAACAGATTTACATGGGGCCCACAAAAGACACCTCCCTGACCCTAAGTTCATTCCCTTGTGAAGTTTCAGTTTTGCTGGCTGTAAACTATGAAGGCATTAGAGGCCTTAATTAAGGTTCTTATTACTTTTTTATGAGAAGTATTCTGCAACTTTCATATTTGCTCTTCGTAACTTTTTTCTAAAATCAAATTTTATGGGCCAGATCCTCAGCTGCTGTCAGTGATCATCACTGCATTGATTTCAATGAAACTTCGTTGATTTGGCATGAGGATCTGACACAGTGTTTTAAGAAAGGAAAATCCATTCCTTAAATATACTCAAGTATATGAAACAATGTTGTTTTTAAAGGAAATATGTAGCAAGTTTGTGTTGCAAGACTAAATCACCCAGTGTTAACCTAGCACACAGAGAACAGTAGAAAGAACAGAGTTACAGTGGTGGGTATAATTCTGACCATAATATCACAAGGAGGAAGTTGAGGTTGAAGAGCTGCAGTATGGGCTGATGATAATATTTGGTACTTATATTGCGCTTTACATCTTCAGCGTCTTGTAAAAACATTAATTAACCATAGCAATTGACTTGCAACGATTTATGGCTTTGAGCCCTTTGGTGGAGAATAGTGGTTCTCCATGGATGCTCCATTAACCATAAGTCATCCACAAAGCCCTTCCTGGTAGTCTGCTGAATGAAATAGATTGGAGCTAAGTGATGGTTGCTGGAGCAGGAGGACATCCAGGGGAGACTGGAAGTTTTCATTTAGTAGTTTGAAGTTAGTTAGAACACAGCTCATGTATCTATATTGCCTGGTTCAGGCTAGGAGAGCCAGTTGAGCAGAGAAGATCCTCCAGTCGTCAGCTCAAGGATTTCTCAAGCAGCTCACTTTAATCTCCAGAAAGTGTAATCCATAAATACAAAGCAAATCTGGAGACCCGCAGCGGTTGGTAGGAAACTATGTGGTCCCTTAACTCCTCTTCCCACCCCAAATTTAACAATTTTAATCTCCAAAACCTAGTTAGTGGCTCTCTTCCTGTATTGACCCTTCTTCCACTCTAGAATTGTGTCCAGATCATTCTAGGACTGGTTCATATGGAAGTCAATAGCAAAACTCTCATTGACTGCAATGGGAGCCTGGTTTTAGAATTGGTTGCTATCTCAAAGAACTGGTTGGCATAGAGAATCAATGCAGGAGCTTTCAGACTGTTACAACAACATACCTTAACCTGGGTCCTTTTTCATTTTACTAACTGTTGGATAGATGATAAGGGATACTGTGAAGAGGAAAATTGGTGACCTTCAGGAGCTAAAATTAAGTTGTGAGGGATCCTAGGTACAGTTTGGTCCCATCTCTAAGGGTTAATAATGATGATCTCCTTCTTCTGCTTCAGAATCCAAGCCAAGAGAATTGCACATGTTTATTTTGTCCTCCCACTATGTTCCAAAATGTAAATAAAAAGAATTTTTTCTTTTCAATTTGGGAAGAATCAGGTTTATCGTGGTAGTACTCTCATCTTGTTTTGCCTTTTTACTTTATAGCCTTCCACATAAAATAAATCTACTTTAATGTCAGGAAGAGTAGTACAAGATTAGCGAACTGGTAGTTTCTCCACGTAGCCTGTTGCATTTACCTGCCTAATGCAAATGCAGGGTCTTCGGTTTTGAGCAAAAGTGGGAGCAGATTTGATCAATTGCTTTGTAAAAAGCTTATTTGCAGTGGTGGTTTATAATTTTATATACAACCGTATGCATTTACTAAACTTAATCTTTTATTGTTGTATCTTTGCTTTTTGGTTTTATTTAAGGATCTTGAGCATGCACGTGGGATCTCTCCCGCAGATACCCTGCAGAAGATTAGCAGGCTCGACAGGACATTGATAGATAAATGGATGGCAGTGACAGTTGGCACTGATGAATTCCAGGAGGCTAAAAGGTTGCTGTCTACCACTTTTCTACATTATGGGATATGAAGACTTGTCTTTAGACATCTTTATAGTCAGTGTACTAAAAACTTATTCATAAACTTTAAACAAAAGTAGGGTCTGTTTTACTGCCTTTACTGAAATTACTAGGCCCATACCTAGCCTATAACATGTCTGTCCTACAATTTAGCCAGCCTTGTATGAACACTCTTTGATGACAACCAGCCCTGACCAAACACTGTTTCTGAACTCAATTCTTTAATTGTTTTTCATTGAATCATCAGAGACCTGTTTGCTGCTAAATGGGAATTGAAGCAGATCCTTAACTGACTGGAAAGACACCCTCTCATTTCATTTGGAGTCAGATTAGATTCTAAAGGCCTGATGCAAAACTGGTTGAAGTTAATGGAAAGATTGTCTTCACTGTGTTTTAGATCAGGCCCTGAGAGAGAATAAAAATCCTGCAGCAAACGGTATCTTCCTCTAAATGACATATCTTAAGAAAGCATCTTTTGGCAGTAGAAAATTCATCATGCAAACGTGCTCTCTTAATAGCTAAAATAACAGAGTAATTGCTTAAGATTCAGTCTTGTAAATGTCTGAGCACTAATACATTGACCTACTAGTGGGATAATTGTTTAATGCCTACTTTCTTGTATTATTGTGCCTTTTTTAGGGAAATAGCCGTGATATTTTCTTCTCCTGCTTGTTTAAGTGCAAGTTTTTTAAAACCCAGGTAAGTGATACTTTCAATGCCATTCTTTGCAAAGTTTAAACAAGAAGCTAAAATTGTAAGTCAACTAAATTATGAAGACAAAACCCATCCCCATTTCCAGAAGATGTACCTGCTGGGTTTAGGGGTGGCAAGGGAGTTAAAGCAAAGCGGTGCCAGCCATTTTTAAGTTTGAATAACCGTCATGTTGCTGCGGGACAAGAAGATTCCAGGTAGCAAAGGGGGATCATGTAGTTGTGATACACTCTGCTACTTCTTTAACAAAGGAACACCATTCAACACGCTGAATCCCCAGCACCCATGCTAGCATATGCTACACACTTCAGTATATGCACTAGGCAGCCAGAGACCCAACCGTACCGCTAGCCAGCAGACCACACTTGTCGACTGGCCAGTCTACTGCTTGGCCTCCTCAGCATTCGCAAGTGCTCGCTAAGAATCCTGACCACCTCGTTTGCGAGTGCGCTTAGGGGTGTGTTGAAAAATGCTCCCTTTCCCCTCTTCCTGCTCCTCCACCCTGGGCAAGGCAGATCTAGCCCATGGAATTTACCTGAGTTTCCTAAAGCTTTAATTTTAAAATATCCGAATAAGAATTGCAGAAACAAGCTGCCGGCTGAGCTAAGATGTGTTCTCGTACTCTTTCACTTCACATCGCAGTTCTACAGCTCTAAGGCTAACAACAATCCTTCGGGGCTTTTTACAGAGCTACAGCGATTCTGAGCTTGTTTATATTAAAAAACAACCCACAGGTGTATGATATAGTTTTTGCTGATTTAGGGGACAGGGTTGGTATTGTGCTATTGAGCCTACAGAGTCACTGGTTCAAATCCAGCTCATTAAAATAGTGACTGACACTTGGGACCGTCTGAGGGCTGTTTGGTGGCAGTGTGACCTGAGCAGGTAGTCTTAGGTCATTTCCCAGACAGTGGACCCTTCTCCATGTCACAGTTGGAACTGGCCCTCTTTTTTTAATAGTCTCAGCAGAGACATCAAGGATTGAATGGGCACAAATACTCAGCTGTCCTCTTCCCCTGACAGGTGATGCTTGGTTGAGGCATGCTGACTGAGCATTGTGGGAAAGCTTGCATTGCCACTCTCGGTCCTGTAGATTAGCAGAGAGAGTCAGTTTCTAGGGTTGTCAGTTTGGCACATTGCACAGCACTAAATTCTGAAGAAGAACCTTTTAAAGAGCAGTACTTGCTAAAGGGGAAAGAGCATTTTCCAGAAAAGATTTTAAAAAAACAACCACCCTAAAACCAAAATGTAACCATTGAGGTATATTGCAGCAGCCTCCTTTATTGTATAAAATGAGATGTATGTTTTTCCTAATCACTTTAGCTTTGCTTTGGAAGCAAATGGTGTTGGTGTTGATCTACAAAAGGCAAGGGACATATTTGATGAGCTAACCAAAAAGGAGTGGATCGTTAACCAGGTAAAACATCTTGCAAGTTTTTGTGCAAATTACACTCCGGGTATAACTTAATTTAACAGGGGGTCGGGGTGCCCAGGCTTGGTACTCTGGGATTGCTCTGAATGAAGTTGAGACAGGACCCTTTTGTAGTGTGACACCCCGCATGGCATCATGAGGGCACAACTCCTTGGCTTCAGCATCTCCTGCGTCTGACCTTGGAGTGCTCAGCACCCATTTCATGCTGTGAGCTCCCTGCAGTGAATAGGGTACCTGGGAAAGCCTTCCACACACCCCCAGGGGCCGTGCACCCCCAACTTCGCAGTCAGCAATGACTCTCAGCTAGTGTCGTAAAACAGAAGGGTTTCTTAGTCATCTGGAACACAGCACAGAACAGATCTTCTTTGCACAGAAAGTAGGAAGATTCAGCAAAGTCCATTTTGGGGAAACCTAGAGCCTGGGGCTCTCCCCCCATGTCCCAGACCAGGAGACTGACTCGCTTCCCGCAGCCCACCCTCAGTCACGTCCAGTTGCCCCTCCTCCATCTTTTGATCTGTTTCCAGGCCTTCTTGCAGAGGGTGGGGTCCGGCTATCAGTTGCCAGGACACAGAGTGTCTGTCCATTGTCTGGGCCCAGGGTGCCAGGCGGCAGTCACATCTGCCCTCTAGGGTCTCTGCATGATCACCCACCCTCGTCCCACCACCTAGATACTTGTGCAACATATAGGGGAAACCGAGGCACACACAGTATTCCAACAAAACATTAAGTAAATTCCCACTTCATCACACAGGGAGCTACTGATTAATTTGTTAATTAATTAACTTGCAAGGGAATTTTTCTCTGTGTGTTTGGGGAAGACATGAAGGGTCTGTAATGCTATCTGCCAGAGTTGCTCAGGACAAGCGTAGGATCCAAACTGCTCCCTGTGCAGTGATGCGTTGCACGTGGATATGCTAACACATGGACTCTCCCGATAGGCTGTTAATTTCCCTAAACCTCTCATCTCCCAAAGTCTTCACCTCCCAAGTATGAGGAATTGTTTTTAAACATAAAAAAGAGGTAGCTGGCAAGTATATGAGAGGATGGGGACAACTCTTTATCCCAGGCCTAAATCTCCTCGCGTGTGGTATAATGTCAAAAGTATTTCTGTTCTTTAACACCATGACTTTGCAATTGGGAGGTAGACAAGAAACAGAGCAGCAGCACAACTTCCAAATAATTTGGATAGTTTAGGGATTTGGGCCAGTAAGTGGCTCATCATCTCTGAATAGAAAGGTGCAAAATAGTACTTTGGAGTCAGTTTTAAGGCACAATTGACAGTAGGTATACAACAGCTCTAACAAACAAACCTCTCTTCCTCCCTTTTTACCCCAATTTTAACATAGATTATTTTTTATTTTAACTACATCTGAACTCTGACTGCATTGAATGTTTTAAACTCTACACACAAAACTGTTCTGCAAAGTTTCAAGTCCAGCATTATGCCAGGTAGAAAGTATTGGCCGTATATTGCACTGCAAATCATTCTCTAAGTGCTTTCTCTCCTCCACCTTTATTTATTTTATTTTACTGCATACAGATAAATTACTATCTGTTGGCTGAACTGATTCCTGGTCTTCCACTGCGTTCTCCTCATCAGGAGGCTTTATCTGTTTTCCTACTCCTGCCAGAATGCTCTGTGATGTACAAAGAACAGAACTTGGAGCCTTTTGTTATGCAACTTGCGCAGGCCATTAATAGCATGAGTGACCGTTCCTCAAACATACTGGGTAAGGTTGTTTCGCTTTGAGCATGAGGAGAAGCCACTGCCTGAGATGGTAACTTCAGCACACATTTTAAAATGACTTAATTAGGACATGGTTAACATACTGGTGCAAACATACAAAGTGATAACTTTTGCCTCTTCACTTCACTACTTGTAGATAGTGGTGCTGTCCCAAAATCTTTATATGACGTGTGTGTGTGTGAGAGAGAGAGAGAGAGAGAGAGTTAGTTATTCTCTCACACAATTTTTGTTAGTTAGATCCAAAGGTGCTAGACTGCATAGTCAAATCAATGCAAACCCTAAAAAGCAAGGAAATAATATATTCTACACTCCATCTACACTCTACTCCTCAGTTCCTCTTCTCAATTTCATGTGCATCTTTTCCACAACTCACAGACCATATATCTCCACCGTCATCCTAAACAACCAGTGGGCTCCCTTCTTGTTGTTGTTTGTACTACCAGGCCTAGAAATCCTAGACACACAGGCTCCTGGTCCATGGGGCACTGTACGCACAGAACAAAAAGACAGTCACTACCCCAGAGAGCTTACAATCTAATTATAAGACCAAATAAATTAGGTGGACACAGACAGACTGGAGAGCACAGGAAACAATGAGATAATATTGATCAGCGTGATAGCCAGTGGTCTCAGCACATCAGTAGCCCAGTTGTTGTCAGGGATTTATAGGCATCTTGGCAGTGGGGTTTTGAAGGAGGGTAATGAGGGAGCTGTGTGGATGTTTATGGTATGCATTCCCAAGCCTTCGGGGCAGCGTGGGAGAAACATGAAAGGTGCTTGTTTGAAAGTTTAACAAGTGAACAGTGGAGGCTGGCATCATGGTCCATTTGGAGGCAAGACTTAACTTTTTGATACTGAATGAGAGGGTAGGGTAGGGATAGATTGTGAAGGGCCTTGAAATTAAGGACAAGTAACTTATGTTTGATACAATAGAGAAGAGGGAGCCAGTGGAGAGGGACTCAGAGAGGGGTGACAAGAGCCTTTGACAGACTAGGAAAATTACCCTTGAACTCTTGATTGTTTATTGGCCTGGAGTGGTCATAAGTTCACATGATTAGGTTTGGTATTGCTCTCATCTGCTGTAGTTTTGTATGTGTGTTTTATATAAGTGGGTGTAATAGCTGAAATATGGTGTCTGATTGCATTTAGTGGCTGCTTTGTTTCCCTCCAAAACCACGTTGCATTAAAAAACACTTTGAATCATGTATCATTCATAAAAATGCAAGCTGAAAGGTGTGTTTGTGGAGGAAGGCTGGGACGTGTGTGTTTCTTTAGAGATTTTTTGTTTCGTTGTTTTTTTTGGCTGGGGAGTTTCATTTACATGAATATTTTCCCCTCATATTTTAGAAAAATGCTGGATGTCGTTGTCAGCATCCTTTTTGGACAATGTGGTGCAGATGTTTAAAAAGGTTGTAGTATCTCAGCTGCCATTTTACGCTTCTCCCCGTTGCCGGGACACCAAACCTCTCCTAGAAGTGCTTGAAAAGCTGTACAGGGTAAGCATGTCTAGTCTGAATAAATCCATAGAGAATCATCACTGGTTCTAAGCAAACATGTGCATCTTAACCCAAATTTTATTCCATTTCAAGGCAAACAGGAAGGCTAACTACACACTACAGTTAAGCAATTTTTACATAGATGAAATCTCCGGGACATTTATTCCAACTGACGTAGGAAGGTGGCGCTCATGGCAAGCTACAACTGTAAGTATGACATTGTACTGTCTCCTGGTTATTCCAGAGTTTCTAAGGACAGTGGATGGTTAAAAGACAGCAGTTTTTTATTGTTGTAACACCTAGTATCTCCAGCTGAGATGCAGGCCAGACTGTGCCAGGCTCTAAACAGCCGCTAAGCAAGAGACAGCATCTGCCCAGAAGAGCTCACAGTCTAAATAGAGAAACACACACAACCCTGGGAGGGGAAATAGAGGCACAGAGGGTTGAAGGAATAGAACCTTGGTTTCCTGACTCCCAGTCCAGTGTCAGAACCACTACCTCTGAAATTTCTAACCTTCATGTTAACTCCATATTGTAGCTGTGTTTTGATTTTTAAGTCTGGGTTTAGTTGCAGTACCTGGTTGGTTGTGGAAATGGGCCCCAGGACCTGCACGTGATGCACAGCAGCTAATCCAAAGGGGTAGAGGGACTGTTATAATTCTCTCCTAGGCAAGAAGGGGAAGGAGACTGCAGTCTTGCAGTGCCACTTCTTTGTGTGTGGGGGAGGGGAAGAGAGGGAATCAATGAGTTAAGAGTGCGGAAACTGGGACTTACCTGTTTTATTTTTAAGTATTCAAAAGATATGTACCATTCTCATTGGTAGAATTCGTGTCATGAAGACGACGTTCCCGTCATATTCTGCCGTTTCCCTTTTATCTTTAACTTGGTTTCCAAGATTCAAGTGTTCCACTTTGATTCATTTTTCATGCAAGAGGTATGACCTGGTCTCTGTATACTCTGTGAAACAGTCTAGGTTGGTTTGTTTTTTGTGCGCCACAAAACTACAGTGGCATTTCAACCCCAGGAGCATGTGCTAAAGTGAAGGACTTAAAATCTATTCATTTTTTTTTTCTAAACTAAGGCTATGGCTAAACTACAGAGCTTACAGTGGTGCAGCTGTAGTGCTGCTAGTGCAGAGTCTATGCTGACGAGAGGGAGCTCTCCCATCGACTTAATGACTCCAGCCCCCACGAGTGGCAGTAGCTGTCCATAGCTCTGTGCACACCAGCACTTAGGTCGATGTAACTTACGTCACTCATGGGGGTGGCATATTCACACCCCTGAGCGACATAACTTATACTGACTTAAGCTGTAGTGTAGCCATAGCCTAAGTAAAGTATTTTCATGACCCAGCAGGTGCTATCAGTGGCAATATAAAGTATTTTGCTGGAGATGTTTATATTTTGTTCTTGGGGAAAATGGCATTGGTTGTTCAAATAGTATACTAACATGATCGACTCTGTAACATGACATGGGGCAGTGTGGTTTTAGATTCGGGGTGGAGGAGGAAAAGAACTTGTAGCGGAGCTTGGGAGCATTGTCTCCCAGGACAATTATTTGAAAATACACCTGCAGTTCAGTGGAATTTAGTCAATTATAAGGTGGGGGAGGGGATTTGTCCTAATTTCCCTGTGGTTTGGTGGCAGAATTATAACAAAGGGCTTCTGGAGCCTCGGCCAGCACCTTGCTGCTTTTCCTATAGGAGAAGAGTAGTTCCCCCTACATGAGAATTATTTAGATCTTATTAAGTGTGCCACACTGTGTGAGCTTTCCGAACCCGGGGGGGTCAGGGTCTGACCAGGCTCAGGACTCTGCCTGTGTGGATTGAATTGCAGGATTTGGGGCCATTCTGATGTAACAAAGAACGGAATTTGCAATTGAACATCAAAAGTTACTCATAGACTCATAGACTTTAAGGTCAGAAGGGACCATTTTGATCATCTGGTCTGACCCCCTGCATGATGCAGGCCACAAAGCCGTCCCCACCCTTTCCCTTGACTCTGCTGTTGAAGTCCCCAAATCCTGTGGCTTAGAGACTTCAATTAGCAGAGAATCCTCCTGCTAGCGATCCCTGCCCTATGCTGTGGAGGAAGGCGAAAAACCTCCAGGGCCTCTGCCAATCTATCCTGGAGGAAAATTCCTTCCCGACCCCAAATATGGCGATCAGTAAAACCCCGAGCATGTAGGCAAGATTCTCCAGCCTGACCCTCGTTAGCCATTATACTATTTTCCTGCCATGGCACTGTATTCCTTTGACTAAAATCATATTTTTCCATTAAACCATTCCCTCCATAAACTTATCTAGCTCCTTTGAACATCACTTAAGTCTTCTTTTACCAATGGGTGTTTTGGTTTGCCATAGAGAGACAAGGTGGGTGAGGTAATATCTTTTATTGGACCAACTTCTGCTGGGGAGAGAGAGAAGCTTTCGAGCTTACACAGAGCTCTGGGGAAAGATATGCAAAGTATCACTGCTAAATACAAAGTTTTAGCATAAGCAGTTACCACATTTCAAGGGACCATACTAGGTGAAGTGTCCAGTTAACACACTCCAGTCATGGGGGCTGTGAGTGGGGGGGCATTTAGTGGGTTATAGATTGTTGCAATAAGCCATAAATCAAGTGGTTTGCCAGAGTCATTTCTGTCATGTTTTCCTGGAAAATGACTTTTTTGATATGGAGTTCATTCACTTTTTCATCTAACTCTCCTTGTAAAAGAAGTTCTAATTATGCTGTATGACGTGAATACCACTTACTTCTAACACAGTATGTTTCAAATGAAAGAAAATGGATGTGCAGTGCAATAAATTAGTGGCTAGAGCTGGGCAAATGTCACATAGAGGAGAAAATGTTTCACCCATTATCAATGCAGTATTTTTTTCAGGCAAGATGCTGGAAATATAGTTATATATTCATTTTTTTTTTAGGGTGCGAAGGTAGAAGCCCAATTCATACTGAAGCAGAATGAACTGTTGAGAAAGAGTGAGCTTCCTGAGTTGCCTGTTTTTCCTCTGCAAGTTAAACGCAGCAACCTGGTTGAAGATACTTTATGTAAACTAAGTCTGGTGGAGGACAGTGTCCTGAAAAAGCAGTTGTTGGTATGGTGCCCAGTCATGTTCTTCCTACTTAGCAATACGAGGGAGATTAGAGAGAAACTGTATAACTGGTTGGAATTAGGGCTGGTCGAAAAATTTCCGTTGCAACTGCCTCTCAATTACCTGAAATTATTTCTGAAAATAGCCTGCTTGCCACAGAAATGTCATGTTTTAGTTGGGGGAAAAAATGAAAACTTTTTGGGTGAAAACTCAAAAACATTTTAGTTTCAGTTTATGATGAAAACTCAGAATTTTCCATGGAAGAAAAAACATTTTCTGATCAGCTCTAGGTAGCATGCACCTGAAGACAGGTGCCTAATTAGCCAATTAGCAAGGATCGGTTTCAACGCATTAGGCAGATTTATATACTTGGTTACCCTCGACAGCTTCGAAAATTTTAACCAGGGTTTTGAGATTTTAACCATATGATCCCCCCCATTAACAAAGATCAATTACTGCAAGGTTTGTGGTTTTACATCTGCACGATAGTGAACATTTACCCCTCTCTGTTAATACTTCCTGCCCTTAGATCAGTATGATACCACAGCGTGTGGTTCTTCATTAGAATGCAGGCTGACTTGGTGTGCCTTGTCTATTGCTTTGTCATGGGACCTCAGAGGGCTGGCGAGTTCAAAAGCCAACTTCAGCTTATCTTGAGGGGAAAAAAAAGAGAGCAATGTGTCTCTAAGCAGACATAACGTGTACTGTAGCAGTGTGTTGTGGACATCATTTTTCAGAAGGTAGAGAAGGGAAACGAGGTGAGTCAGAGTTCAAAAGAGAGGTGAGAATGGCAATTTGTAAGAGCGGGAATGATGAAGTCTTCACAAATCATCCCTTTGCAGAGTTGTTCCTGCTCTGGTCTTGGAAAGGGCTGATTCTTTCAAACCCTAAAGCTGTGCATACGCTGGACTTAGTAGTTTGACTCTGGCACTAAGGGATGAATGTGGTGTTGACTGCCCCGTTTCTGGGGGAATAGTAGTCTGCATTGACTTTGGAACAATGGCTACGAAGAATACCCATCTTTCTCTGTTTCTGCAGGTGCAATTTGAAGGGGAGTTGCTGGGCCTGGATGCGGGCGGAGTGACGTTAGAATTCTTCCTGTACGTATTTGAAGAGATGGTGGATCCACAATATGGGATGTTCGTGTATTGTGATCCTGCGTCCCCAATGTGGTTTCCTACCAGCGTAAGTCAGAATCTGCTCAAGCCATTCAGGGTCAAGGGACAAAGGAAGTAATTTGCATTTTGACTCCAAGCTTCCTTACCTTCTGCACAGTAGCTGGAGTTGGCAGGGGAGGGTCTTGGAAGGCTGTGGCAATTTTCCAGAGAAGAGGGTCTGTACCACCTGGGTGTTTTATATTGCGGAATTGGAGAGGGTTCAGAGAATGATTGGGTGCATGGGAAAACTCGTATGCAGAGAGATTGCAAAGACTGGGACTTAGTTGACCGTAGAAAGGAGTTGAATAGGAAGGGACATGATTAAAGCATGTAAATCAATGAATGCTCTATACATGATAAATCGTGAGCTTTGTTGTCTTTGTCTCACAACACAAGAACAAGGGGACGTTCAACGAAACTGAACAAGTATTGAAGGAAATAATTTTCCATTCAGTGAGTAATTGGACTGTGGAGTTCTCTGCGGCCAAGAATTTAATGAGATTCAGAAAGGGACTGGACATTTATATGGATTACAAGTTTATCCAGAGTTATAATCGTACAAATAATAGTTTTAAAGGGATACAAATATCATGCCTCATGTTTTACGTCATTCCCTAGATATTAGGGATTAGGATGAGATCGTTATGAGAGGCAGATTCTACCTCCTGTGGGGGTTCTTGCTGCTTCTGACTAGCGGGACTTCTGATCCAGGTCTGGCAATTCCTGTATTCCTACAAGAAATATTTTCTAAGAAATAAAGTTAGAGAACGTTAACCACTCAGATTATCTTCTCTGTCTAACCTCAGTAATTAGCCAGACCACAGCAGTGTGTGGATTACTGTGCTCTGTACTGAAACTTACCATTAGTAATTGTACAAATTGTAACTGATCATCAGAGTGCATCTCTGAGAGTTCAGGTGAGCTGCAGTCAGATGGGGGACCAGTTCCATGGTTCTAGAATTCTGAATGACTGGTGTTCCCAGGCTAACTACAAGCATAGTCAAAAACAATTAAATTCCTACCATCAGTGGCAACTCTTCAAGTGGTCATATGCTGCTTTTGTATACTTTATACCGCAGTGGCCCAATTAATTCTGTGTCCTTACTCCTTTGTGAAATTTAGTTTTAGTGCTCAGCAAAATCTATTTTTGTCAGGGAGGGGGAAGAAAAAAGATAAATTCCTTCACCCCAATTTCCAAATAAATGTGAACAAAAAAGGGAAAGACTTGCTGCACCCAATAAAGTCTAAAAGAGGGCTTTTCAAGATAATTTTGCTCAGTAATTGCCTTTGGTTTGCACTCTGTGAAGTGATAGTGTGACATACACCTCTTGGCCGATGCACTGGGGATTAAAAGCATGAACTGCTACAGCTTGAGTTAAAGAGCCAAGGTGTACTCGGTGGGCCTGTAATGGACTCTTATCCTTTGCGGATGAGGCACGGAGTGAGACCTCTAACACGTTCCCCAGTGAGACACAAGAGGTCAATGAAATCCACTGATGGCAGATCTGTGGCTAATGCATGCCCCAAAGTTGCCAGATGCCCTCTCTTTTCCAGTAGCCTGATTCAGTCCTCCTTAAAGAGTCTCATTAACTCCAGAGGATCTTAGATTGGGCTTCAAAACAGGAGCAGACCTCTTATTCCAGGTGTCCCCGCTACTTAGGGCTCTGTCCTACTCCCATTTTTTTTCAATGGGAGTTTTGCCATTGACTTGAATGGAGCAGGGTTGAGCCTTGGGGAGCATCAGAAGGTTCTGGTGGGGTTTCTTTAAACATAGTTTCAGCTCTTCTTAGACGACTGATAGGTTTTGTTGTTGCTGATTTTGCTTTTTCTTAATTACCATAACAAAAATGTTTTAAAAATGTGCAGTGGGAGTTAAATTTTGCATCGATTGACCGTGACGTGATGCTCCTTTAACTAATATAAAAAATTCTGTAATTAATGTTTTTAGGGCTCAAAAATGAACCAAAAGATTTACGTAAATTTTGTCTTTCCGATCTCGCCTTTCTGGCTTGTTTGTTTGTTGTTCCATCATGACCTACTACTTACTTGGTTCTCCAGTTATAATATTTCAACACTTGGGTTTTTTTCAGCCTTCAGTAGAGAAGAAAAAGTATTTCCTCTTTGGGATCCTGTGTGGGCTCTCCCTGTTCAACAGGATCATTGCCTTCATCCCTTTCCCACTCGCTATTTTTAAGAAACTTCTGGATAAGAAGCCTTCACTCGAAGATTTGAAAGAGCTGAGTCCTGTGGTAGGGAAGTAAGTGATTTCAGCTATTGGTTCCAGCGGGATCTCTAAAGGAGTTTGTGCATGTACCCACATGTATATGAATGGGCTGGATAGTTTGTTGGCATTCACTATATTGTCTGTAGAGTGGAGGAAGAATAGTCTTGTGGTTCAGACACTGACCTGGGACTTGAGGCAGGGTTCCGTTTCCAGCTCTCCCACTGATTTCCTGTGTGTGACTTTGGGCAAGTCACTTTAATTCTCTGTCTCCATTTCATATCTGTAAAATGGGATTACCATTTTCCTACCAAGGGGTTGTGAGGATAAATTGGCTAATAGGTGTGAGGTATTCAGGTACTGAGGTAAAGTGGGGGCTATATAAGAACATAGATAGGAGGAAGCATAAGAGTAGCAAATGTTCTATTACTTTTCTGTGCTTGAGTTCTGTGTCAGGGTCATGCAAACTGCCTTTGTGAGGCTCGTGTTGGCAATAATTTGCCAGCAGCACTGTTGCTCTTAAAATAGACCGTATTGCAGTCTTGATCAAATTGAGCTTTATATGCAGTCTCGTAATCGCTTCTCTCTGGGCCCACGTTAAGAATGAGGGCTGTTATGACCCACTCTGTAGCATTCCACACTTCGGCCACCCTCGTACCAGGTTGTGTGTCTGGTTTTGCCTATTTTTGTAGTACCTTTCTGTTGGTTGTGATTTGATTTGGGGATTAAGGCCATGCATTATAACAGGAGGAGATGCATTGATGAGTACACCTGGATCCATTTTTTTTTAGGGAATCAGTAGCACCTTGAGCCACACAAAGCCCTAACGGTAAAGATCTATCAGACAGCTGCACACCCCGCCCTATGTTACGTCTTATCTGCTGTCTGTCTGGAACAGAGGGAGAGAATGTAGCACAGGCAGCTGCGAAATACAACCTATTACATACATTGCGCTGTTGTGAGGATGTCGGCATAAATAAAAGAGCAGAGCCTGAATAGCTTGTGTTGTCATCAAAGCCTAGAGATTCAGTGTTAAGAGGGGGACGGGGGCGGAAGGACAAATTACAGTTACTAGTAATTGCGCTGGGCAATAAAAACATACATACAAGTGCCGCTTGCATACAAAGCAACTTATGCTTTATAACATAGAACTCATCTTGACTTCTAAGAAGTTGAAATACCATATGTTTTATGGGACAACCAGACTTGAGATACAGGTTTTTCCTGGACAGATATTGAGAAAACAAAAAATTCCGAGCTTGACCTGCAGGAGGGAAGGGAGACAGATTGATGAGAAGAACAGAACTCTGGGGCATACGGTAGCAGAGATGGGGGTAGTGGGTGTAGATTTTCTACTGGTTTTTGAGCCCAAAACTTCTCATAGTGGCCTTTATCCCTGACACGTATCAGGTTCTTCTACCCATGAGTGCAGAATTTACAATTTTTTGTTGCTTGCGACTGGAAATATGTTTAACTATAGTATTTACTGCTACGGTTAGCATAATTTAATCTACAAACAATCAATTTTTTAATTGTTGTATATTAAACATAATGGCTCATAGTTATTACAAATCAATAATAAATGGTTGAGATTTGACTACTCATGGTGCAGGGTAATTTATCATGTGGTCTGTCATCTAACAATTTATAAGTATATTTTTGTCTCTTTTTTTTTTTTCCTTTAGGAGTTTGCAGGCAGTTCTAGATTATGAGTATGATGATATTGAAGAGAATCTTCAGATACATTATTGTGTGAGTACCTCTGGAAGCCATTATGATACATGTCCACTTCATTTGCTATGCACTACAGTAGTTACAATTGCTTTCACTTTTGAAATGTTGTTCTTTGCTTCACACGGTGAATTGGGCGCTCTTACACTGCTGATGTGGTATTTAAAAGCTTTTCGTGTACTTACTTCAGTCGCTTATTCATTTTTTTTCCTCCCTGCATGTTATCCAGTTTAGGAGACGACGACTGTTCCCTCTGGAAATTCAGAATAAGCCACTATGGGAATGCAAGTCTAGAGTGTCTTTTTATCAGCACTTTGAGGCAGGGGCTATCTTTTTGTTCTGTTTGTACAGTACCGGGCACAATGGTGTCCTAGTCGGTGACTGGGGCTCCGACATGCTACTGCAACACAAATTATTTTCCCAGCTTCACAATCTTTGAAAATGAAAACCCCACTTTAAATAAGATACTTGTAGGAACTAACCGATTTTGTTTTAATTATCATAGTCTCTTATTGGAGCGATGAGCCCTTTGGCTCTGAGGCTGGTCTCTTCCAATCACAGTGGGCCAGATCTTGATTTGTTGTAAGCAAAGGCAATTCCATAGACTTCACTAGTGTTGAATTTAGCCCGTTCTATCCTGTCAATCAATGAGCGAAAGCTCCGGGTATGATAGGGGAGGCCTGGGCTTGAAGGGGAGATGGCAAAGGCAAAAAAGAGGACAGAAATCTTCATGTTTTCTTTAATGCCTAGAAACAAACCCATCTGAAAATGACATATAAGAGTTCTACCTGTGCACATTACTGACACACCCATGTCTTTTAATAGTTACAGGAAGTCACTGAAATTGTGGTCACATTTGCACCAGCCACGCATTCTCTCTTGCCACTATAGTGCAGTTTTGAAGGTGATTGGATTAAAGGTTTCTGTAACACGCACAACACCAGTGGGAAGTTTGCAGCCATATTGATTTCAAGTACCGTAGTAGGGAATTGTTTAATGGAGAGAAGGTTGCCTGGATTGTTGCCTCTTCTCACAAGAATGTTTTCATGGTTTCAGGTGTCGTGGGACAACAAGGAAGTAGACCTGATTCCAGATGGCAGTTCCATAGCTGTGAACAACAAAAACAAGTATCTTCATGCAGATTGGTTTATTTAATTCTAACTGGTGGGCCTTTTACAACCGGGCCTTTCACAACCAGGCCTCAGAGTCAGAGCAACTGTCCAGCTCTTTACAATAGTGTCCTTTTAAGTACTGCAGTTCTCAGTACCTCCATGCCAATGATAATGAGGCAAACTCTCCTAGCTGGGAGAGCAGGGATAAGGTGGAAGGTACAGGAAAAGATAAGCTTAACAGTTACAAACACCCCCATATAGAGACCTGAGCCTTTGTCCCTCTCACCATCCTCTGCGTGGAAGGCTGGGAGTGAATACGTGTCTCCTTTGTTCAGTCCCAGACTCCTCTCCCTAGTGAGGTTATGTGAACCCCTGACTTGTCACCTGATGAGCTGATTTAAAACAATTCCTCCTTTGGCACGTGTCTGTGAGAGACGCACCAACATTTCCCCCAAATGCATGTGTGCAATTGCATGATACTGGGCCTCTCTCCCTAGGACTGGGCAGTCTAAAGGCACTTGTTGAGACTTTACCCACTTCAGGCTCCCCATCAGGACACAATCATTTTTGTCATTTTGTTACAAACTCAGGGCCAGATCCTGTGAGTATTGAGTGTAGCTCTTACTGTCATGAGTAGTCACGGGGACTATCATGATTTCAATTCGCAGTAGTAAGCAATAAATCCAGCAATAAATGTTTGGAGGGTCAGATTCTAAAGTACTTCCTACCCCTGGGACACGACACATAAGAACGGCCATACTGGATCAGACCAAAGTTCCAGCTAATCCAGTATCCTGTCTTCTGACAGTGGCCAGTGGCAGGTGCCCCAGAGAGAATGAACAGAACAGGTAATCAAGTAATCCATCCCCTGTCACCCAGTCCCAGCATCTGGCAGTCAGAGGCTTAGGGATGGGGTTTCATCCCTGATCATATTGGCTAATAGCCATGGAAGGACCTATCCTGCATGAACTTACCTAGTTCTTTTTAGAACCTCAGTAGAAACTTTTCTCTTATAACCATCTTTTGAAACTATTATCTGAGCCATTAAATGAATGTCTCCCTCTTCCTTAGCATCAAAGGAATGTCAGTCAGTTTAATTCTAACAAGGAGAAAAATACTTTTTAAAAAAAATTACAGGAAAAAATGGTGTGTCAAACTGTATCTGAATAAAAGCTATTCTTATTACTATTTTATTGCTGTGAGGTGAGGAGCAAGGTGACCATGCAAATATATTTACTGTCCTATGTGTATGAAGAGAAGAATATTGTGTGTAAGCTAACCAATATCTCTCTTTGGTTCTGTGAAGGAAGGACTTTGTCAACAAGTATGTGGATTACGTCTTCAACAAATCTGTGGAGGTGGTTTATGAGGAGTTCAAGAGGGGATTTTATAAAGTCCTGGACAGAAAGATACTTAGATTCTTCCAGCCTCAAGAACTGATGGAGGTGGCAATTGGAAATGCTAATTATGACTGGAACAAATTTGAAAAGGTATGAAGGGAACAGAGGAAAGAATCTTCTCCAATATCATTCTGATTTATCCACTGAGTTTCGCTTCTTAAGAGTAAACATTTTTCCTTTGTTCCATTTTGAAGAATGCAGTCTACTGGGGAGTGTACACTCCATCACACCCCACCATCAAAATGTTCTGGAAGGTTTTCCATGAGCTTACAGTGGCACAGAAGAAGGGCTTTCTCTGTGAGTATCATGTCCACCAACAGAATAGCTGAATTTTTGAGAGAAATAAACCAATGAAAAATCTTTCAAAATAGAGTAGTTACCATGAGCCACTCTTCCTTGAAGTAGAATTGACTCCTCTGGGGTTCTACAAAGTCTGTCCCGACATGTACAGTGCCCAAAGATTCTGTGCAGTAAAAATGACTTCTGAATGAAATACTCCCATTGACATCAGTGGTGCTAAACATGCACATAAAGGGCCTGATCCAATGGCTGCTGAAGTCAATGAGACTATGCATATGTGCAATGTTTGCAGGATCAAGGCCTTAGACTGTAAGCATCTCAACTGCAGGGACTTTGTCTATCTATTTGCCTTTAAAGCGCTATTCATGCCTATGGGGCTATATAAATAATTTGAATATCATTCTGAAACTGTACCATTCTGAAAAGCATTATTGGAGATAAGTTTATACGAAATGTGCTATGGTAAATATTCCTCAAATGCCCATCACTTTATAAAAGGTAACTTGAAATACATACTTCTAACTCTTCTTCCAGCTGAAATCTAATTCTGTTCTGCTCTGTAGTGTTTCTCACAGGAAGTGACCGGATCCCTGTAATGGGAATGGACTGTATAAAGATAAAGTTCAACCAACATATGACTATGTCTGAAGATCACATCCCTGAAGCACAGACCTGCTATCACATCCTGATCCTCCCACAGTATTCTACAATAGAAAAACTCCGAGAGAAACTTCTTCTAGCGATCGATAACAATCGGGGGTTTGGCAAAAATTGAGTCACAAATATGCACAACATGAATCGGAAACAGAAATGCTCCCTAGTCTCTTGATTCTGGATTCCTTCCTCCAAAATTCCCATTGGAATCAGGCCAGTAGTACAGTCTCTTCCCGATACAGGAGAAAAACTTTGGAATAATTCAAACACCACTTACAAAAATGGGTTTGTTTGCTTTTGTGTTAAGTCTGCAGTGGCAATTCCCAAACACCCTTGTTCAGGAGTGTCAGAATTATTTAGGGTCTCACTAACGTGAAGAAACAGATTAAACCCAAATAATATCTATATAAGTTTAATGGTTTGACTAAGCCTCAGCAAAGCAGAAAAATGTAGAGCATAATCTAAAATAGGGTTTATAACAGAAACTGTGGCACACTCTAATACTAGTCCAAAACTGTAGTGCTATAGGATGAGAATTTAACTGCCATATATTGAAAGCTTCTAACCAACAAACTATATTAAATTACTGCTATATCACTTAAATCTCAAATTAAAAAAATACTCTGACCATTCAGTGTATACATTTTGTATTAGAAACTCCATAAAATATTGTCTTGAAGTATATGGGAAGAATAGAGAGTAGTTGTATATGTTACGATCAAATATTATTAACCCTGCATTGTATTCATAGAATATCAGGGTTGGAAGAGACCTCAGGAGGTCATCTAGTCCAACCCCCTGCTCAAAGTATTAAAAGACAACTTCAAAGAAAAAGATAAAATATCAGTGTCTAAGGAATTATTTTCTTAGTTTTCAACCTAATACAAAATTATAACCCGTCTACTGCACCCAGCAGATCAAACAGCGAGTTCCAGTTTATAACCTTAACGTTAGTTGTTTGTCAAATTTCACTAGCTTCATGATAACTCTACCAGTTCTTAAAGCCATTTTGACCTACTTTTTTTTGGTAGCATCTTGAGGTAAAATTCTCTGGCCTCATTTTGATGTTAGCAACTTGCAAACGCTATTCAATATAATGTAGTAAGAGTGATATTGCATGTGAATAATTCTGACCTATTTGGTGGTTGGGTGAGCAGGGTGAAAAGAATGCTAATGAAGAAAATACATTTGATGGGATAAAGTTCTGTAATATTTTTGCAATAATGGTGTTTCTACTGTATTTAGATAAAGACAATGTAAATGTTTAGGTCCACATTATATCACTGATGTTTAAGTAGAACTCCCCATTGAAATCAATTAAATCTACTTAAAAAGCAATTGCATCACATGGCCTTTTTGTTCTTAGTATTTAGCAGCACAGAAGTCTGATTTCCTTGGTCTGACTGCTAGTTGCATGTAGTTTGCTAATGAAAGTCGCATCAAATAAAATTGTAACCCGCTTTTATTTCCTTCATTCTTCACTTTGGCTTTATTAGTAAGGAAGTCAATCATCTGGTCCTGTAGGCATTTCTCTAGCGAAAAAAGGGATTGAATGACCTGCCTCTATTGTATGCATGATGGACATCTGAGGAAGGGACCTGGGGAAAATAAAGGGATTAGTAATGGAAAAGAATATAAAGGAGAGTAGAGGTAGTCACACTTCCTGCTTGGGCCCAGACTCAGCAAGATATTTAAGCACCTGCCTGGCTTTAATTACATGAGTTACCCCCATTTATTTCTGCTCACATAGTTGCTTAGAAATGATGCAGGAGGCTTAGTAAAAAGTTTGTAGTTTGACAAGATCTTGAACTTCTAGAAATAATTAACAAAGTCATATTGCGGAGGCACAAATGGCAGTTTTCTATGGTGTATAATTAAGTGAAATAGATACATTTTCACAGAAAAAGGCACATCACCACCTCTGCTACATCTGTTAACTGCTCCCTACCCTGAGGACCAAGGACTGTTTAAAAGAAAAAGCAGGAAAACTCAATATTCACATATTGTTCATTGACCTCATTCCTGCAAGTGGATGAACTGTTTTTGATCAGACTTTCCAAAAAAGTTCAACCTGAGACAGGCACAAAGCATGGAAAATTTCCGCCCTAAAGGTTAAAGTTTATCTTCTGGAAACTGGGAGTTATAACATTATAGTGTTAAGCAAACCTTAACTATAGGCATTACTACTGTGCTGCTTGTAATCTTAGAAGTTTAATAGTCAACACAACATTCTCTTTGTTTGCAGAAGGGTGGCATTTTCTGATGGAGAGGCAACTGTTAAAAATTGCTCTTCACTGGACTGAGGCTGAGAATCAGTGGGAGTATGCATCCTTCATAAACTGCAACTCCAGGGCTGAGGGGTGGAGGTGGGGAGAAATGCAAATTCAGATGGATGAGAGAAACCTCTGCATTACATCACACACACACACACACACACACAGCGTTACATCACACACACACACACACACACTCTCTCTCTGGCCTGGTCTGGTTTCTGAACAGTGTTAGAGAAACAACTCAAAAACGGCATCCATTTGTGTGTTCTGCTCTGGCCCAGGGGCTGTATTTTCTAAGTCAAGTCTCTGCCATCCTTCAGAAGTTGGCTCAGGGGCAGAAAATAGGTGTGTCAGTGAAGTAAGACTGGAAGTTTTCATCCATCAGAATGTTCATCTTGGGGGGTTCACTTGACCTGTAGAGAAGATGGCTGCCTGATTCCAGGTCTCCTAAATCCTCACACACTAATCCTCGTCAATTAAGGGCTCCCAGGTATCTAGACAACAACTTTCTGTCCGAAATGTATTAACTAAACCAGGGGGACCCTTTTTGTTGTGTTTTTATGGATCCTGCTGGGACAAATAGAAACACCACATGAGCCAAGCCTGAGTCTCCAAAGAAAGAAGGCAGAGGAAACGAAGCAGTCTCTCTCACACAACTCGGCAGCTCTGAGGGACTTTCGAACTACCATATTTGATCTTTTATCTCAAGATATGCATGAGCTCTCTGAAGATCCAGGAGAAGTGAAAGCTCGTTTCACCTATTTAGAAAACGAACTATGAAAAACTGCCATAGAACTGAAGGAAGTTAAAACAGAGAATGTTTCCTTAAGGCAAAGACTAACCAGTCTTGAGAAGAAACAAGAAGATCTTGAAAACCAATCATGCAGGAATAATTTGTGGTTACTGGGCATCTCTGGAGGGCTGGGAAGAAAAACATGATTAGCTTTCTCCAGAACACACTCTGAGGTAATGGGATTGGGTCCCATTTTGCCTCCCCTAGAGATTGGAAGTGCCCATCAAGTGGTAGGGGCCAGAAGGAGAGAGAACAATAATAACTCCAGACCCATCATCTTTAAATTGCTAAGAGTTAATGACAAAGTTAAGCTGATGTCTGCTGCTAGGCAAAAAGGATTTTTTTTATAAGGATTTTACATTTTCTTTGTATCCAGACTTCTCTGCAAATTTAACCAAGAAGACAGCAGTATTTAATGGCATCAAATGCGCTCTCACGGGGTCAGATATTAAATACAGCCTCAAATAGACTGATATCTTCATAACGAAGTTGACAGACTCTGTGAAATACTTCAATAATCCCATTGGATTCTTGGCAAACACTACAGGACTCAAAACTAGATCTTGCTAACAGCATGATCTTGGCATATGTAGGTATTTTGGTAAATATAGGGATATTTCTGGCGGATTCTTAATTTGTATTGTGTACGGGGGAAGGGAGGATCGGTGCAGGCATACACTGCCTAGAATCTGGACATGCCCATATTGGAAATCTGAGATGTTACAGGGATGGAGGATTGTATGGGGTGTGGTGTTTTTGTTTTATGGAGAGGCACTTGGAGGCTGTCAGTCTACTGGGCATCAATCAGCAGCTGAACAATCACTGATTTTTCATGAGCTGTATTTAAAGTTTTGTTCCTGGAATGCACAGTGGCTTAATGAACTCTCCAAGAGAAGCAAAACTTTGAGGCACTTAAAATCAAATGGAGGTCTCATAGTTTTCCTTCAGGAGACCCATTTAAGGAATGAAGATGCAGACAGAATTTAAAAACTGAGTGGGAAGGTGAATATCACTCCTTTTTCAACTCCAGGTGAAGGGAAGTAGTGATATTAATCCACAAGAACCTAATTTTTCAACGTATTCTGTCATGAGTGGCTCCAGAGGGCAGATACATCATAATTGAAGGCATTTTCAATGCTAAGAGATTAATTTTGGGGAGTGTATGTAATCCTATTGGTGAGAATGCACCCTTTATCGCAGAAAAACCGGACATTATTTCCAACGGAACTGATGTCCCAGTGGTACCAGGAGACTGGAATGGTGTCATGGATGATATTGTAGACAAATCTCCGTATTCTAAGCAAAAATCTCAGGCCTTTGCAAGCTATCCATTATCCCTGCTGAAAGAGAGTGGACTAATGGATGTTTGGAGACTGAAGCATCCTACAAAGGATAATTACACATTTCTCTATGGTTCATACCTCCTATTCCAGATTAGATTTTTTTTATGATATCTAAGGTACTAGCTTGTAGAGGTGTAAGTCAGTAATATTATCATCTCTGATCATGCTCCAATTTCTGTTCACATAGATATTGGTTATAGTGCTACAAGATCCTCAAGATGGAAGTTAAACACACATCTACTTAGAGACCCTAAATTTCTTTAGATGATTGAAATCTCCATTACAAACTTGTTAAAAGAAAATACAGATACTGTCTCCTCTACTACAACTTTATGGGATGTACTGTAAAAGAAATATGGGAGGAGCTAAACATCTCCATTTCCTCTGACAGGTGGGATCAGATCTGGCACAATATATGAGAGCATCCAGTTCTCTTTTTTTGCATTTCTTTCAGAACAAAATTTTAATTAGCTATTATTGGACTCCGGGGTAACTGCATAAAGCTGTACTCACCCTGCATAGAAACTGCTGGAGATGTGACAGCACCTGTGCAAACCTGTCTCCTACATTCCTTGAATGTCAAAGTATATCCACATTTTGGAGGAAAGTGTGTGGTGCTCCATCTAAGGTGACTGGGGTAGGGGTTTGCACTACTTCAAGCCTCTGTGTTTGGGACATTCTAGAAAATCTACCTGTTCCCCTGATGGCAGGAAACAGGATTGCTGCAGGACTTTAGAGAGGCCAAAAGAGTCAGTTTACAAAAATGGAAATCTGGTATTCCCCCAACATTCTCTGATTGACTGACAGCTAACCAACACCGTCCTCTTGGAAAAACTGACAAGCTATGGAGACACACAAACCAACTATCAAGACACTTGGTCTTTCATGGAAGTGTTACAAACTGTTTCCAGGTAGATTGGGCTTCTGAAACTTCTCCTTTTTGTGGCGGTGGGTAGGGTGGTTAGGGAATTATTTTTCTTATAACACTTAGGCCAGGAGTATTTATGAATATTTCATACTCTGCTATTGTTAAATCCATACTCCTGCTGTGTTTTCTTTGTCATTGTATTTGAATATGGCTGTATGGATCTGTTAAAACTTCTGAAAGATGGAAAAAAATAAGAATGTTCGACTTCTCATCCCTGCTCCAGGGGATGCTGTTGGTGAGACATGAGAGAAATGCCCAGAAATTGCACCAGACACATAGAAATGATGACAGGTTTCAGAGTAGCAGCCGTGTTAGTCTGTATCCGCAAAAAGAACAGGAGTACTTGTGGCACCTTAGAGACTAACAAATTTATTAGAGCATAAGCTTTCGTGGGCTACAGCCCACTTCTTCGGATGCATATAGAATGGAACATATATTGAGGAGATATATATACACACATAGAAATGATGCTTTTCTTCTGGTTGCTTTTACTGAAAGGAAGGGGGAGCGATAAATCCTACCGATGTAATGTCCAAATTTACCACGGGGTGGTCCGAAAGGGCTGCATTTTCTGACACACTACAAGCCACTGAGTCGTTGCCATAATAGATTGGTTGTCTCTGCTGGAGATAATGAATTGTATCCGCTTAGCCACCCAGCTAAAGAAACTCTGGCTCAAGTTTTTATTGCACAACAATGGAAGTAGCTCTACATTTTTCTCTTTTCATTACTGATGCCTTTAAATCCATGCCCTTTGCTGCCTCTGTGTGTGACGCGCAGGTTTTACTTCCCCTCCTCCCCGCGCTAAGGAGAGGGCTGGGAAAAGCCGCATACTTTCGATTTCCTGCAAAGGACACACCTCCTGTCTCTCTCCCTTTTACAGAAGGCGGAGGGGCGGAGCAGTTCGTGGAGATTTAAACCTGTAGCCTCTCCCCTTCTCTTCACCAACATTCACACTCACGGTGGCATCGGACAAGAGCTTCAGTCATACAAGGAACTTTTATGAGCTAAAAAAAACCCCTGGGCTGCCTGGTTCTGTTTTTCTTTTGCAAATCTTCAAAGAGTAAAAACCCTTTTCTCTCTCCGATTACTGCCACAAGCAAAAGCTGAGAGACAGACGTATCCTTTCCAACGTGGGTCCCAGTGGACTTTGTGTTTATCAGCTGTTTTTGCTGCATCTGGAGCTGTTTCCACAATACGGTGTGTCGTGGCTGGCTTTCTCTGAATACAGCTGGAGAATAAGAGCATATCTAACAAAATGCCAAGGGACTGCCAGACAGGCAGGCAACAAACCAGCTGCCAAATGAGTTTATTGTCACCACCTCCTCAACCAGCAGAAGTAGCATCCTCATCGTTGCTGTTGTTCCCAAAACCAAACTGCCACCCCAACTTCTTCAAGAAGCACCCGCAAGAAATCTGCCAGATAAACTGCAAAGAAAGCTCCCTAGCTGTCGTGGAGAAAAACGGGAGCGTTCTCATTTTTGACAAAGAGGGCGAACACAGAAAACCCGGTGAGTATTTGTTTTTCAAACTCAAGGACCAGGTTCTGATCTGGTGTAAACTGACACAGCTCCAGAGATTTCCTAGCTTCCCAGCAGCTCAGAATCTGGACCAATATATGAACATTTTCTTTTTTGTTGTCATGTGCCCAAATCTAACCCCTTTAGAGTTAAATGTGTGATAGAAATTGAAGGTGTGTCTGCTGTGATTCTGTAATACGTTATTTTTACAGTACATTAATATGGTTATAGTCTTCCTCTTTAAATTAAACTTATCACAGGAGACCAAGGTAATTTAGGACTTAGGTTGATTTTTCACAGGAAACTCCAAGTGGTTTGTGATTTGCCTACTCTTGCTGTTCAGAAGTCCAATTCCCAGGTCCCTGCTGCCACTCTTATTTCTGTCTTATCTCTTCTCTCACTAGAGCAGTTTCCTTTCTCTGTCATACCAAGTACCAGTTTCGGTTTCCATTCCAGAGGCTGAGCAGAGTGTTACTCAGGGGCCTGTCAGGCTACCTGGCGATGATGGATGAAGTGCAGGTGGTCATTTCTGCACTGCAGACGCCTCCTGATAGTTGGAGGAATAATCCTTTTTCCCAGGAAAATAGGAATTTTGTTGTTATTACAGATAGTTGACTCTCCTTGACTTCTCAGTGATCTGAGTGCCTTGGGCATGTAAATGTAAGCCCTGATCACTGGCTTCATGTTGATTTAGTTTAAGATAAATTTGAATGAGAGGATCATAATTTATGGAGCAGTAACGTCTACATGATAAGGCAGATGAAGGCACGGATTAGTAAAATGGTATTGAGATCTGATGCACACTTACAGGCATCTGAGATTCTGTTATATACTGAGAATGTTAAAGCTTCTGCGCTAAAGCCCAATTTTAGATAAAAACTATTGACTTTATTAGGGTCCCGGCATAATCATCTTCCCCTTTTCACCCTTTTGAGTGGGTTTCTTTGGAAGGAAACAAAGAACCAACCAAACAGAGACTCCTGTGTGCAGGAGTCCAAGTCTAATAAGAATGAAGTTTAAGGGATTTAGTGGGGACACTCCTATTTTGGTAATGGAATAGAGTCTGTGAGAAGGGGACCTATAGGCTAGAGAAATCTAACTTAAAGGGACTGTGGCTAATTTTTGCCTCCCTTTTTGATACTATTAAAGAAGAAGAGGAGTTACAAAATCTAAGCTGACTAGAAATGCTTTGATGATTTCTTTTGTTGTTGCACTAATACAGGTTTCTATTTATGGATGTAACCATTTTCCTGTGGGACGGGGAACCCAAGCAGGCATTAGATCCAGATAGACATCTGGCTATATACAACCGTGAAACTGACTAGTTTGTTTTCCATTGACTAGACTGAGGGATGTGCAATAAAGACAAACAGCCAGAAAAAAACAATGGCAAGCAAATTAGAGTGGTTTAAAACTCGCCTTCATTTGTAATAATCTGCTGAGCTGACTTTCAGAAGAACTGAGCACTTGCAGCTCTTGCTGAAGGAGATTTGGGTGCTCATCACCTCTGAAAATCAGGTCATAGTTTATTATTAGCCATGCCACATTCCACTGCACTTGGGGGACTGGAAGCAAAGTGGTCCTGCCGTGGATTCCATAAGCCACAGAACTGAGCTCTGCAGTCTTTCTTTCTCTATGGGGTGTTGTGGGAAGGCTGGGGAAGTTGTGGAGGCATGGACGGTGGGTGTACAAACTGTACGGATGCACTAGACCACACCACCACATGGATGGGGGAGGAGTAAGGTTCAACCATTACTGAAACCTATGGCCCACGCTACTACATCCAGGTCATCTGGGTGCTCTGCATGCCACATAGGAGAGAATTGTGTGCCTGAGAGTGGCCACATCCCGTACCAGTACATGCATATGTGCAAACTTTGTGCTGAGGAGCAGAAACTCATTCTGTGATCGTTAATATAGCGTGAAGTTGCTGGGTAGCTTTTAATATGTTCAATGTCTCAAAATGATGGTGGGTTTCTGTCTTGATTTACTCTGCAGAATGCGTGAATTCAGGAAAGGACACGAGGGTGCATTCCTTGGACTGTGGAGCAGCTCATATGCTCATTCTCTCCTCGGATGGAAAGCTTTCTGAGCACAGCATTTCAGCCCCAGCTAATAAGTCGGAGATGAGGTGGGAAATGTCTCAGTGGATGGTGATGATGGTTAGAGAGCGAGACCAGTATTTGGTGAATACCAAGTTCAGAGAGTGACCAAAAACAGGGGGAAGTTGGTCCAGACCTGGGGGTCCAATAATTAACGTAAGCAGAGAAAGATCTGGGCTGAAGCAGCCCAAAATAAGGGTAAGGGATCGAAAGGAGAGGGGACAGTTGAGCAGGAAATGTGGGGCCTGGTGTAACTGACAGCCAGCCAGAGAGTGCAGGGAGAGATAAGAAGGATGGAATGGTCTTCAGAGGAGGATAGATGAGGGAGGTCCTGAAATAATAACAGGGCAAGAGAAGGAACCCATCCATCACTGTTGCCCCAGCCACTGGGAAGAGAAGTAGGGAATGGTAGTACACCTCTACCCCGATATAACACCACCTGATATAACATGAATTCGGATATAACGTGGTAAAACAGTGCTCCGGGAGGGGAGGAGTGGGGCGGGGCGCGGGCTGCGCACTCCGGCGGATCAAAGCAAGTTTGATATAACACGGTTTCACCTGTAACACGGTAAGATTTTTTGGCTCCCGAGGACAGCGTTATATCGGGGTAGAGGTGTAGTAAGCCAATGGTGCCACAGTAGCAGAGACTGAATTAGTGGGGTATTTTGGGGACATGTTTCCCCTTTGCCTAGGGAAGAAAGAGTTTGTTTTTCAACTAAAGAAAACATGGGTCTAAAATGTAAGTTAGGGGGTAGCTTTGTTTATACAGAAAGTATGGTCAATGCCCTGAAAGACCAACCACGCTGGAATGAGGCTTGAGCGTTGCCGGAAGGGATGCACGACTCCAAGCTGATTCCTGTGATTACATTGAAGTGCATTGAGCATGTTAGAGGATAGCAGTACTTACAAGTAGCATATGAGTGCCTGCCTATTTCTCCTAAGGATGACAGAAAAGTGCATCCTACAGCAATGGACCAAGAGGTGCTCCTGTTATAAAGGAGGGGGATGGAGCAGAGTCAGGTTTGGAGCCTACTTTGTTTTTTTAACTCAGCAAGAAATAGACAATTGAGGATTGTTAACGGTACCGGACTAAATGGACTATCTGAGTACCAGATTCCCTAAGCATCAAGAAGTGCCTTATTCCATGAGCCCCACTGGTCTCAATGGGACTACTTGTGGAGTAGAGGTACTGTTCAGTGTGGTGAGGGTGGGAGAACTGGACCCAAAGTGACCATATAGCATCTGACTGAACTGTATTAATTGACTCACCCACTAACCTACAGGAAGCATATAAGTACACTGCCATCACCTGTGTGATGTTGTATTCTGTAACTGTGCCCCAGTCAGAGTTTAAAAAATATGTAACTATAAGGCCTGATCCTACTCTAGTTTACATTGGTCTAAATCAGGATCAGCTCAACTGAAGCCAATGGAACTACACCTGGGCAGAAGTAGTGTGAGTAAGGTTAGAATCAAAAGACTATACAACATTGAAGCATGCTGAAAGTGGTAGAACAGAATAAAAATAGATTCTCAGGCAGGCTCTTATTGGATTAAGATTAGAATCATTTATGTTGGATTCACAGCATTTCATGTTTTTTTTTTCCAGACTGCTGAAAGAATTAAGAGACAAATACATTGTCCAAATCGCATGTGGGGACCATCATTCCATGGCACTGTCTAAAGGTATTCTCCTTGCTTAAATTTTCTCTAAAGTATGAAATTGGAGTATTGCAACCCTCTCCTCAAGAGCTAAAATTTTAAGCATCACAATTAGTTAATGTATTATTATGAAAGGGTAAATACTGGATAGGAAACTGTTTTCAGAAGAGTCAGAGAGGAAGGGTGATCCAGTGGTTAGGGCAGTAGCCTGCAACTCAAGAGACCTAGGTTCAATTCCCTATTCTGCCAGAAACTTCCTATACAAACTTGAGCAAAACTCTGAATCTCTGTGCCTCCGTTTCTGCATCTATAACTTAGGAGCAATAGGACTGCCCTCCTCAAAGGAGTGTTGAGGATAAATACATTATACTGGGATGTGCTCTAATACTATAGTAATGGGGCCATGTAAATACCTAGGATAGATATAATTCTCACTATATTTACATGAATTTGTTAATCTGTATATCTCAAATTGTGCTCGTCTCTGAATGTGCATGCTCATTTGGTTTTCTCCAAATGACAGTTGTATGTTAATTTAACATTAGATGAAAGAGAATGGGGCTATTGTCATACCGCTTCCTATCAGATTTCTTCCGGTCACTTGTTCCTGGAAATAATAAAAAAAAAAGCTTCTACTCTGAGTCATAATTAATTCTTCATATTAAAATGGTGTGAATCATTTATTTATTTCTATAAATGTCAAAATTATTAATTAGGGTTTTTCACTTTTTAAAATATCGAAGGTATAGAAGTGCCACTTTTCCATTACAATTGTTTAAGAAGGCTACTCATTATGTCTTTGATGAGGCTATTCCGGAGCAGGGATTACAGGATTGGATCCTTCGTAGATAGCAGAGGGCAGCTACATCTAGTAGACTAAGCCTAGGGCTGGGAGTCAGGAGTTCCTTGGTTTATTCCTGACTCTGCTAGTGAGTTGCTGTGTGCCCTTGGACAAGTTACTTAACTTCACTCTCTCTCTTTCCACATATGTAAAATGGAGGTGATAAAGTGCTATGAGATCTATGGCTGAAAGGTCTATGAATTGCGGACTGGCAGGGAGGGTTACGACCCATCACAACTTTAGGGCACGCTCCTGATTTTCACAAGTCAGAACCAGGTCCAGCGAGTTCTGAATTGATTTAATGTCCCCATTGTGTCAACGCTGCTTTTTTACAGCCTGACCCCTTATCTGCATGTGATGACATCACTTGATAATGTGATGATGTAACATAATCATGCACTGATAAAACATTATGGAGCAAAGGTAGAGAAGGCTGGTTTGGGACCACCTCCTCCAGCTGCTCCCAAGGCTAACCTCGCTGCGGGCCCCTGAAAGCCAGTGCTGAGGCATCCGGGATCTCTGCTATTACTGAGTCTTAACTGGGGGTCTCGATTCATATATAAAGAAGTTTGGCTCAATCTTCGGGTCCCTGATGTGGAAGTAGGAGGGCCCATTAGGTGGAAACCTGTATGTTTGAAACTGTGATGGGTTTTTTCTCTTTCTTGTGTTAAGGAGGTGAGCTTTTTACCTGGGGACAGAACTCACATGGTCAGCTTGGAGTGGGGAACCAGACTGCCTTTACCGACAAACCACAACTGGTGCGGGAGCTCAGAGGCATCCCACTGGCTCAGATTGCTGCAGGAGGAACTCACAGCCTTGCCCTGTCGCTCTCAGGAGCCGTTTACTCATGGGGGAAGAATGATTTTGGACAGCTGGGACTTGGAGACACACAAAGTAAGGAAAGACACAGAGCAGCGTGAAAAGTAAGGCGGGGAGGATATTTTCCTAACAGGTTTGAATATTGGCCCAAGTTTTATTCTTAGGCCTTGGCTACACTTACCAGCTAGTTCGACGGCTGGAAATCGAAGTTCTGGGTTCGACTTATCGCGTCTAGTCTGGACGCGATAAGTCGAACCCGGAAGTGCTTGCCGTCGACTGCGGTACTCCAGCTCGGCGAGAGGAGTACCGCGGAGTCGACGGGGGAGCCTGCCTGCCGCGTGTGGACCAAGGTAAGTTCGAACTAAGGTACTTCGACTTCAGCTACGTTATTCACGTAGCTGAAGTTGCGTACCTTAGTTCGAATTGGGGCGGGTAGTGTAGACCAAGCCTAAGTTCTAACTACATAAATATGTAAAACAACCAAATAAACAAACTTGCCAGGGTATTATGAAGCATTCTGCATTGTAACAGAACATGAATAAGCCTTGTATGCACGTTCTATATACAGGGGAAAGGCTTTTTTTATTTTTTAAGAAGTAATTCCAGGATGGTTATAAGTATTTTTCTAGACCTTTATTTGCTTTAGATTTACCAATGTCGTCAATCTACATTGTTTTTCTTTTCAGACAAATATTACCCTTCATACATTAGAGCCCTAGAACATAAGAAGACTGTGTATATCTCGTGTGGTGGAGAGCACACTGCCGTTCTCTCACAGGTTTGGTTGAATTTGAATTCATTAACTTCACAGAGCACAAGGGAAGTTTAGCCCAACAGAGATGATACACTAACTAGTAGAATGTTGATTCCCTGCAAGGGCAATATTTACATTTATGGGAATGTGAAGCTGGTCCCTGGCAGTTGCTAACTGAGTTTTATAGGACCATAGTCTACTTAAATTCCTGCAGAACATTAAATGAGGAGTTGTTCTCATTCAGCCATGGGTTATCAAAGAACCGAAGGGACATTCCAGTAGTGACTGGCAGAAGCTGAAACTTTGAACCCAAGTACATGGGGACTGGATGTCTCAAGGCAATGTTAACAACACGCACTTCAATTGTCAGTGATGACCAAACATTATTACTTTTTGATGGTTTTTATAGTGTCCTCACTGACTGAGAACAACAACAACAACAACAACTTATTTACTAAGTTTACTCACACGACTAAAGCCCTTAAGCAATAGGACTATTCTCAGGAGTAAAGTTACTCACATGTATAGGTAATGCAGGATCAGGCTTTATATTAGCATTATTCAATTTGTATTTGCATCACCCATTCTCTGATCTATGGTCTATAGCATGTTCTTACATGTATGTAGTGTAGTTGTAGCCAAGGTATTAGAGAGACAAGGTGGGTGAGGTAACATCTTCTGTTGGACGAACTTCTCAGAAGCTTATCTCTTTTGCCAGCAGAAGTTGGTCCAACAGAAGCTATTGCCTCACCCACCTTGTCTCTCTAATGTCTTATATGGATAGTCAACAGGACTATCCATGTGAGTGAAGTTGTGTAAGCATTCGCGGGATCTGGTCCATAGTTGGCATTACCATTTTTTAATAGTGTGTGCTATTTTGAGATTAAATGACCCTCATGTCTGTTTGTTCCTCTCCAAGGATGGGCTGGTGTGTACCTTTGGAGCTGGAGATTATGGGCAACTTGGTCACAACTCCACCCAGAATGAACTGACACCTCGTATTGTGGCTGAGCTATTTGGAGCAAGGGTGTCTCAGATAGCATGCGGAAGGTAGGAAATGGCAATGTCCTTGAAGCTTTATAATGACAAGGAGATAACTTTGCAGAGCTTTTGGGAAGCACTGGAGGATGTTAGGAAAAGAAATCTCTACGTCACTTTTTTCAGATCCCCTTATTTTAACTGCTTACAGCTGATAGACTATTGACCAGACACACGTTTTATTTATTAACTTTTCCACACACAGACCCTGCCCTGCATTGAGCTTCATGAGAACAAAGTCCCGCTCCAATGGCGTGAGCAGATTTAAAAATCATACTGTACCCATAATCCCTGGCTGCTCTCACCAGGTGATGAAGAATACATACATGTGTCAAACAGAAAAAGACCATCAAGTTACCTAACAGGGACGAAATCTACCAAAATTTCCAGTCAATCCCTGTACAACATGGGAAAATGGGTGTTACTGAGCAGTAACAATCTAACTGTGAATGATGAAAACTATGAAATTATATTCAGTCATTAACAGCCTGATACAATGTCCACTGAAATCAACAGAAAATCTTCTGTTGACTCCAGCGGGCTTTGGATCAGATCTAAAACCACAGAAAATATTTATGCTTGCCAAATGGAAAAATATCAATGCAGAATACTTTATTGTTTGTAATTCTCACTGGTTCAAAATTAGAAAATAAAGAGCTATCTAGAAGCAGTGGAACTGTGTTCATTTAACTACAGATGCACAGATTGTTCTTTCAGTTCTGCATGTTTATTGTAAGGAGCACCCTACAAATTTGACTAGAGGGCTTCTGTAGCATGGTTCTCAGTAACTTTAATGGGAAGCACCCCCATGCATTGCTCTGAAAATGTGCCTGTATGTATTATCCTAAGTAGCTCAATGGCGCTCTTCCATTGTCCATTTTCTTTCTCTGAACAGATGGCACACGCTCGTCTATGTCCCCTCCTTGGGAAAAGTCTATTCATTTGGTTGTGGAGCAGAAGGGCAGCTGGGCAATGGTGACACATCTAATCAGTTGATACCACTGCCTGTCGAATTACCTTCAGAGTGGGTGAATGGTGGAAAACTCAACCAGGGTAATTTGCACAGTAGATCTTTATGAGCTGTACTTTGTTATTTTAGGTCCAAACCAGGGAGGCGTTAGTTTTTTTTTTTTAAATGAAAAACACATTTTGTTTAACGAGGGGAGTGACAAGAGCGTGGGAGAGAGAGGGCTGGGAACAAGGAGCTTTGTCCCTAAACATTGGACAGCCTGAAAGCAATTGAGATGATTAACCTTACGAACATTTGAGAAGAACTAAGTAGATAATTGTGTGGGGAACCTCCTGCCAGGATAAAGTCACTAACTGCTATTTTCTCCTTCAAATTGGGCAAACTCATGAGAATCACACTCACTTTCAAAGGCAAAACTTGTTATCTTTCTCCCTAGCCTGAATAAATGAGTGGTTTCCCTGATGACTAATGTACTAGAGGACTCTGGGGGGAAAACATTCTGGCAGGGTTGCTTAGCCCGAAGCAACAGTTACCCTAGTATCTTCTTTACCTCTCAACCTGACCTCTAAATAAGCTGTCACCGGGTAACTATCCCCTCTAAGGGGAGATGGGGTCCAACTACACCTGTGCCACCATAATTAATTAGCTGCTTCCCACCCTGAGGGGGCAGGACTAAGGAGAGGTCAAGTGATAGATTAGTGAACACCTGGGCCTTTTGAAAGCGCTATGTGAGATCAGTCTGAGTTGGAACCACAGGGAGTTGGCTCCTGAGGAAGGCCCTGAACTGAGGTTTGGAGGGAAATGGTACTCCAGGGGAGCAAGCTCTATCCCAGAGGCAGCTATATTCTCAAAAGTTAGCCCAGAAAGGGGCTGGGAATGGGGCCAGGAGGGCATTGCTGAAGGGAAGCCCTGAAGGGCAAATGCCCTTTTGCTTGTTTGGGAGTTTTTAGTTTGGACTTTTGCTACCTTGGAACAAGTAACGTTTGTTTGTCACTTGGCCAGAAGGTTAAGCCACATTTCCATCACAGCCAGACACCTGGAAAGCCAAGGAGAGAACCTTTGGGAAGGAACCTGAGGCAGGGAGTGCTGGCTACACCACAGCGAGCCAGCAGGGGGTGTTACTGAGCAGCCATGGCATAGATGTTAAGGGTCAACTGTGGATTCTGGTATCTCTGTACCTTTCTCCTCTTCAGGCAACGTACTGCAGGCTACTCTTACTGCTGTGCTGTTTAATTGTCTCAGTTGCCTCTTCTCGGATCCAATGCAATTGTAGAAAGAACATCATGCCTTAAAGCATTGCTTAATAGCTACTTACATCATTGTACCTACTGCTGTTCAGCTAGATGTGCTGCACATTCTCATTCGCTGGATTTTTTTTACAATTAAGTCATTTTAAATTACTTCACACCTTATTCTGAAACTCAGATTTAAACCTCTTCTTCAATTAGTCTTGTCCATGAGGCATTGACTGAGTCTAGTAATGCTAGAGATGTGGAAACCAAGCTAGTGAAGAGCCATCGACTCCGGTCCCAAACTCCATTTTAATGAATAGGACAGATGTCTTCTCAACAGCACACGCTGGCCATAACTAGGCAGTTCTTAAGAGGATTATAGCAATAGTTTTTCACTGTTGCGCTCTATGGTCCTAGGTTTGTAGCTGTTCGGGGCATCTGGGATATATCCAGATCTCTCTCATATATTGGGTAAACATGCAGTGATATTGAGGGCAGATCAAAATTAGCTTCTTATTCCTTTTTTATATTCCCTTATTTTAAAAAAAACATATTAAAAAGTTACAGTTGGAAACCGTTATATCACACTTTTCTAACAACAAAGTACAAGTAACAAAGGAAAATATGGAAAATAATGAGAAGCACTAGCTAGATAGCACCACAAAAACTGTTCAGTAAGCAACTAAGGAAACACACTCCCTCTTTATGGGCTTATTATAACCTTAAGGTGACCCAGGTTAACCTGCAGTGGGAAGCCTTTACCCTTCTCAGAAATGGGATTCCTCTGGGTTTTGTATTGAGGAGAATGTGACTTTCCTGGGGTCTCTTCAGGCTTGATAACCACTAGAATCCCACTCTTCTGTGGAAGGAGCTCTGCCTCTGTGTTGCAGATCTGAAACTAAGGCCTTCCATGAAGTAGAGACAAACCCAGCTGCCCTGAGCTGGGGCTTCTCCACAGCTGGCTTCTTCCTGCCAACCAGAAGATGCAGGAACTTGCATGCTGCTTTTAGATTGGCCAGCCACCCTCTTCCAGTGTCCCCACGCTGCTTGCTGAGCCCATCAGAGATACATTTACTCTTTCACCACGATAAATAAATGTTATATAGAACCACTTCTGGGGCTGGGAGCTTTTGATTAGTTTTTAAGGTTTGTTTTTATAAGCCTTGTCCTTGCACTGAACTTTCTAAAGATAAGGGGTTGTTCTTTGGCTCATCCTTATCTTCTTTATCCCTTCACAGGAAACAGTACCTCCGAAAAGGTGATTAAAATTATTGCAGGAGGAAACCAAAGCATTGTGCTTTGCTTGAAGAAAAAGGTATGCAAAGTATGATATGTTTTTAACTATGTAGTTCATGACCAAGGCTTCTGCTTTGTTGCCGTTGAGCCACATATGAATTTGGATTTGCCATCTAGACCCATAATAAGTTTTTCTTCCAAAATCACAGCACTCTCCCCACCTCCCTCCATCCCTTCACTGAGACCAAATTGTGTCAGAAAAGCAAATCTCTCTCTCTCTCTCGTGACATCATTTCTGTATTTTATGCTTGTGGTATTGTCTACTGATTGAAAGCCCATTTGTTCACTCAGTTTGGCCAACAGAAGGCTCTGATCCTAGCTAACCAGAGTCTCATCTACTGGGCTTCTAACCTCATTAACATTCTTTCCCCATTTATACAGAATCCATATGTTACTTTGAATGGAATTGCCATAGCGGAAGACAAGGAGGTGGATAAATGGATTTCTAATTCGGATCCTAAACAATGGGAGAATATAAAGAAGTAAGTCAGATCCCCGGTGGGTTTTTCCATTAATACTGTAAATGCTAAACCTTCAAAACACTGTGTACCAAGAAAATAGTTCTTCCCTTTCAAAAAATCTTGTAAGGAGTGTAATTAAAAGGACAATGGCAGAGACTCAAAATTGGATATCTGCTGTTTTGAGACTCAGTCCAGCACTCTTTACTGCGTCTGTGCTCAGGCGAAACTCACATTAATGAAGTAAGGGCTCTAGTGTTTGGCCCTTGGTCACCATTTTCTTGCAAAAAGATGGAAGTGGACATTTCACAAGTACACCAGTTGAGACACACTGGCCAGCTTTAGGAGTATATCCTCCCCTTATAGCAAATATATACTTGCCACTAGTGTTACTGGGAGTTAAGAGTGCACATCCAGGGGGAGACTCAACCCCAAAAAGGGGTGGCCTTAAAACAAAAGAGCCTGATGCAAAGTCCATTGAGCAGCATGGCTGGAATTTTCAGAAGGACTCGGCATGCACAATTGGTGCCCAATTTTCAGAAGTGCTCAGCTCTTTTAGGCACAGAAATAAGTGGGCAGATTTTCATAATAACTTGGTACATTGGGATGCTGAACACTTCTGAAAATCTCGCCTTTTTGAGGTGCCTGAAAGGGAGCTGACTTTCTTTTGGGAAATCTGGCCCCAATTATGCATGCTGAGTACTTCAAAAACTGGCTCTTTTGAAAAGCTATCCCCACATGGCTAATTTGGATCTCAGTGATTTTCCAAGTATTTTTAATCTAAGATAAGTGGTAAGGACAGTAGCATGTAGAACAGCTGGCATCTTTAAATCACAAACCAATTTGTACACATCTTTGCTGTTTGTTCAGACTGAATAGCTGTTGCTGCTGTTTTTGTTGGAATGATTAATTCTGGGTTGTTTTTGTTGTTGTTTTAAATTAACAGGACTATTTGGCTGATCTTTTCCTCTGAGGCGTGTGTCAATGGAAGTTTCTTGGACAAAAGGTAGAGCACACTAATTTGAAAACAAAATAGTACATCAGCTGTGTATAAACTGGTCAGAAATTAGCTACATTACAATGAATGTAGAGATTGATAGGATTATCTGGATTTGTAAAATACAAGTCTATAGAATAGTTTTCAAGGAAAGGCTAAAATTCTCCTCTGATCCACATAATAGATCTTGACCAAGATTTTAAAAAATGAGTGCCTAAAATTAAGCTTCTAAATTCACATTTAGGCACTTAAATAAGTGGCTTGATTTTCAAAGGTGCTGAGCAAACCCAGGTCCCATTGAGGTCAGTGGGAACTAGGGGTGCTAAGCACTCTTGCAAAATCTAATCACTTTGTTGCCTGAATATGGACGTGGGGGCCAAGATTTAGGCATCCAAGTTTGAAAAATTGTCTCCTTGTCTCCAGAACTCTGCTCTCCTTGCATGCTTCCATCTCCCACTAATGTAGAGAGAGCAGAGGATCTGAGCGGAGGTTTATCACATGGATATGAGAAAAGCATTTTACCCAAAATGAAGATCGGACAGGTTTGTCACATATTAACATTTACTGTTCATGAACTTACATTTATATAGCATCTTATACCCAGAAGGATTCCAAATCATTTCACAAATGTTACTTTACCCAGCACTGAAATGCAACCACTTCTAAGGTGGAATATGGCAAGCAGCTGATTAACAACACACAGCCACGCTATATGAGAGTTTAGAACAGGGAGTATGGAATATCATTCAACTGATGCTGCAGTGAGAATTTCTTGGTAGGCAGAATATAATTATACTAATTGGAATTAGGGTTTAGCATTTCTCAGAACGTACATTCCCTTCACACCTAGGGATTGTTAAAATGCTTCCAAGTTTAGCCAGTAATACACAGCAGAGGAGCAGATCTTTCACATCCCTGATTTTTCTTCCCTTCCAGTAGAGACAAACATTTCAGAACCTCCAAAGAAATCTCAGGAGTAGATATGTCAGCAGTGCTTCTTTTTTATGAGAAGATGAACAAGAAACCAAAAGTCTACCAGGAGGTAAGAAGTGGCATAGAAATGATACTTGTTACACTGATACCCAGTAGCTTTGGATCATCGCATTTTTTTTCCACAAAGGGATGCTGACAAAATGTAGTTCTGGGTTTTTCAAGTGCTTTATAGACCCTACCATAAACAGGAAAAAAACAAATCTACTACCTCTCAGAGCTGCTTCCAGTGGAGCAAAGAGAGTTTTGTTTGCGGTTATTTCTTTGTATTAAATTAGGAGTCGCCAAGATATTATGGCGATGAAGGCCACATAATGACTGAGTTTGACATAATGTTTTCATGGTGGTTTTGTTGTGTTTTTTTGTTTTAAGCTTGTTTTCCTAATTCAAACTCTCCCTGCTAGAGCAACAGAAACAGAAAGGGAAACTGACTAGAAGTGAAATTGATCAATCTGCAAAATGGTGGTGCAGAAGGTGTGCATTGTGCTCGGCACTGTACAAACACAGAATGCGAGATGGTGCTTCTCTCAAAGAGCTTACTGTCTCTAAATTGGCAGGGATATGGACAAGGGTGGAAGAATTATTATTATCCTAATTATAGAGATGGGGAATCTGAGGAACTGACAGATTAAGTGATTTGCCTAAAGTCGCACAGGAAAACTGTGGCAGAGTCATGAATTGAGCCCAGATCTCCTGAGTCCCAGTTCAGTGTATGAAAGAAGATGGGACATGGCATTGGGAATTCTGAATTGCTCTTGCTGCTATAAGTAATAAATTATTATGGCAAAGCTCCGCTGCATTTTTAAATTTCTTTTGTTCCCTTGCTCCCTCTATCCCCCAGATGATCTCTGCAGTTAAGAAATTGCTGTCATCGCTGTCTTCCTCTCCCAGCTCACCTGAAGCTCTCAGGATCTACCTGATCATTCCTGTCCTTTCACGGGGACAGGTTAACATGTCTGAGTGTCTTCTTGATCAGCTAGCAGAAGCCATCCTGAGTCTCCAACAAAAAGACCTGAAAGTTCTTGGTAAGGCCTGATAGCAGTACAACTGGATCACCTGCGTTCTTCAGCACTTTCTGGGGCGGGATGGGGAAATACTCCCATTGACTTCAGTTGGGCCAGGATTTCACCCCAGATATTTCCTACAATGGAAAAGGGTTTTGACAAGCTGCTTATGTAGAAATACATGCAAAGGGATAACTTGTCTGTAGCAGTCTACAGATAAAAGCATTATATGAATTTGAGATTTACTAGTTTAGTTTAAAACCAAGTGCTTTATTCAGTTAATCTGAAAACAAAACGAACTGCTGTTTGTCCAAAGGACAGATCTTACTAAGGACTATATGTATGTTGTCTAAGGTAGAGATGTCAACAGTTGTTTTCTTTACAGAATCCCTGTGGTCAAATCTAGAAATATCCTTTTTCAAGGACCTAGTGAGCATGTATCAAAGCGTTTCCAGAATCAATCTATCTCTTTTCATCATGCAAGTCAGAAACTCTGAAGAAGTCACCTGTGAACCACACTTGAATAGGACTCTGAAAATGCTGCAGATTCTTTACCAGGTAGAAAAGCACTTGGCTCTGGTGGGTTAGAAAACACACATACGATTCGAATATTTTTTTCATGTATTTATTTCTTGAATTTATGAATACATGGCTTTCAGACCTAGGGTGACCAGATAGCAAGTGTGCAAAATCAGGACAGGGAGTGGGGGGGTAATAGGCACTTATATAAGACAAAGCCCCGAATATCAGGACTGTCCCTATAAAATTGGGACATCTGGTCACCCTATTCATACCTGAGGTACAATTGCTGATTACAGAGCAGTATACACTTTGCCCCATCCATGCTAAGAGACTGGAACTGTAATATTGATTTGCCCCATTACCAGGCCCCATTGGTCCACTACACAAGAATAACCTGCATAGGGGTCTGCAATCAGTGAGTCTGAACTCTATTTCCCTCTTATTCTTCCATTAGGGGACTGCCCCATATCTTGTGGGCCCCACCGCAGGGGCAGGTTGAAATGTGAGTGTGATGTTTGCTGGTTACACTCAAATGCTGCAGAAGTTTTTTCACACTGATAAGCTGCTCTGAGGTCATAATAACTTGAATCCTCTGGAGAGCTAGGGGTTCTCTCCCCTTTTATTATTGTCCTGGATGTGTAGCATCACAGATTCCACCCCCCTCTTCCTGTTTCATTCACCACTTCATCCACCACTTTCTTAACTCTCTCTCAACGGGCCCGTGCACCAGTTCTGGACACATGACTTTCTGAGCACCCCCACTGGATTTGCCCCACCGTTGGCATAGGATTTGGGGGCAGATGGGAAGTTGAAGGAAACCCGGGTAAACTTACACACTGAATCTTGGGGTAGCCGTGTTAGTCTGTATCTACAAAAACAACAAGGAGTCTGGTGGCACCTTAAAGACTAACAGATTTATTTGGGCATAAGCTTTCATGAGTAAAAACCTCACTTCTTCGGTATGCATCCGAAGAAGTGAGGTTTTTACTCACGAAAGCTTATGCCCAAATAAATCTGTTAGTCTTTAAGGTGCCACCAGACTCCT
>NC_048302.1:22828596-22885141 GCF_013100865.1 Trachemys scripta elegans | reverse complement strand
AGGAGTCTGGTGGCACCTTAAAGACTAACAGATTTATTTGGGCATAAGCTTTCGTGAGTAAAAACCTCACTTCTTCGGTATGCATCCGAAGAAGTGAGGTTTTTACTCACGAAAGCTTATGCCCAAATAAATCTGTTAGTCTTTAAGGTGCCACCAGACTCCTGGTTGTTTTTACTGAATCTTGGGCCTTAAATCACGGGGACCCTAAGCTAATACTTTTACTGGAAGCCCTGGGTTTGTTTGAATTAGCACTGCTTGGTTTTTATTTACTGACCTGACTAGAATCTGTTTTTCTTCTGATTCCTCCCCCGTCTCTCCATATTTGCCACTTGTAAGTAAAAGGCCTTTCTTTGTCCCTCTCATCCCCGTTCGGTGGAATTTTCTCCCTTGGGAAATCTTCACTGCAAGTTCATGATGTCATTCTAAGATAGGGCATAATACAAAGGGCCTGATTCTCATTTCCCCTAGGCCCCTTCTCTTAGTAAAGAAGGGCTTTAAGTGAGTATAATGCAATATGTGCTCACTGTCAGAGCTGTGCAAAGGAGCTTTGGGGTAAAAGAAAATCAGGCCCATGGAATTCTCAATTAATGCACAGAGCAGACTACGATTCTTAGCTGTAGGGTTTTATATTTATTGTATTGTTTTTGCACTTCTGCCCTTGTCCACTGCTTTGTGTACAAAAGTGCTATGGTACATTTGCAATATAGTTCTGTTTTATAGATTAACTGTGCCTAGCTCATAGGATCTGCTGGCCGTTTCCTTTTAACACTGTTCATATCAATGCAGGTGAATTCCAGTGCTGGTTTCAAAATACAAGAAAACAATTTCTATGTACCTGAAGTGAAAATGATTTGGGGATGGAATTTACATTTGAATGAAGAAACAGTAAGTATAACATCTTTCCAAAACTGCAGTATATTTTCTTGTTGTTATTTAGGAAGTTAGAGATATTGGGGCCAAATTCTTGGGTCCAGCCCTTCTATCTCCAGTACAGCTTAGAAAGCTTTACATCCTCTCCGGTCCTGTGGCTACTGGGCATTAAGCTGGCCCCGATACACCATCCAGAACAGCAAGGCTCTTCTAAGTTGTGCCAACTGCCCATGACTTCCAAGGTTGTTTTGGCAGTCAGAGATCGACTGGGCACAGTCACTCCCCAGCTACACCTCCTTTTCCATGGCCACATACCCCCTTCACTGGGGGCTTGGAAGCAGAGATAACAAAGGAGGAAACATTGGTGCTACGTGATCTGGAGATTCCCCCATGCCTGATGTAGCCAATCCATTGGCCAATCGCTGCAAAGCAGCTGCAATGGGAGCCAGGATCTGGCCCATTTTATTTCCTCTTATTTTTGTGTTTATCCATTCAGAATTAATGGACTCTTATACAGTCCTTTGAAACTTTTCACCAGGAAGCCAACAGAACATTTTAATTTCCTTTGAGTCATGGAAAGGAGCTAAGACCCGCTCTACAAACTAATTTGCACCGGTTTAACCAAAGGCATTGTTTCTGATTCTTGTAGTTAAACTGGTGTAAAGCCCATTTTTGAATGATATTAAAATTGACATAAGCCATTTAAAACTGATTCAAGAGTGTCCACACAGGGCTTTGCACTGCTTTAATTTAAATGAGTCTTATATAGGAATATGCAGAAATTGCATCTGGAAGAATGGGGTATGACTTCAGGTCTCATGCTGATCACATGTGTATTCATTATTTCTAACTAGCAGCTATAATTCTGCACACAGTGCTAAGTGTTTGTTACATGAGGCTGTTTTATAGATTTTCACCTTTTCTTAGCCATAGATTTAATCAGGTCTTGTCTTCCTTAGGGAATATGTCCTGATTCCATATATCATTGACTAGCCACTGATACAGCTGCATCAGGGCAGCCCCTAGCATAGAGAGTGGGTTATACGCCATGATTTGCACTATGCAAGGGGAAGGTGCACCCGTGCAGATCACAGCTGCTTGTGGCTATCAATACTAGGGGTTTGCACTAGTTCAACTACATCCATGGTTTGGCACTGATGGCTGAAATCCTCAGCATAGACCAGGCCTAAACTTCATTCTTGAGGTCTTGCCTATCTTTATCTAATAGCGGACTTTGGTTTTGAATCTCATTTGTTCTTAGTTTGCAGAGTTTGATGTCTGCTTGTTGTGTGCTTAGGCAGAGGGAAAAAAAAAAAAAAAGCCGAGTCCTGCCGGCTGAGCAAAAAAAAAAGAAAAAAAAAAACAACCCAGTGCTGCTGGCGGATATTGGGACAAATTGCGTCCCGACCGAAGATCGGTTGGGACAAATTGCGTCCCGACCGAAGATCGGTCGGGACGCAGGACAGACACCGAAATATCGGGACGTCTGGTCACCCTATGTGTGCTTGCTGCTTGACTGAAGTATGCAGTGTGGTTTGTTGTGGGGCGGTGTGCTGAGCCTAGTGGCCTGCTAGACAAGGCTGAGAGCTTCTTAAGGAGGCTTTGATCCCTAAGCTCTTTAGGATCCATTAACTGTTAACTAGGGGGCAGGGCTATTCTCCCTCTCAGTTTAACATTCTCTCAGTTTAGGCCAACAAACACTCCCCCACCCAAAAAAGCTGCAGGGATATAAAAGAATGCAGGCAGAAGTCCAACAGTAGAGTGGGGTCTATCCAGTTTATTGCATTGAATGTATGATTACCTGTCTGTGAGCAGGTGGCATATGTGTGCACTCGGTGCAAGGAGTTCATGGTCCTCACAGACCGAGTATGGGCTCTGGAGACCAGAGTGGCTGAACTGGAGGAGCTAAGTGAGATAGAAAGGGACATAGATGAGACTTTCCAGGACAGCGTAGAATAGTGCCCCCCTCCACCTCCGCCCCAGTCTGAATGCCTCTGTGCTGTTGAGGAGGATGAAAGTCTTGGGGAAGGAGAACATCAAACTGGAGCACAGGGAAATGATTTCATAGTTGGGAACCTCCTTCCAGATGATGTCACGGTATCCTCTTGCACTGAGGATACCTCCCTGGGGGAAGAAATCTCAGTTATTAGGAAGAGATGGCTAATAGTGATGGGAGATTCGATCATTAGAAATATAGATAGCTGGGTTTGTGATGACCGGGAAAACTTCGTGGTATATGTAGGTACCAATGACATAGGGAAGGATAGGAGAGAGATCCTGGATGCCAAATGTAGGCTGTTAGGTAAGAGACTGAAGTCCAGGACCTCCATGGTAGCATTCTCTGAAATGCTTCCAGTTCCATGCGCAGGGCCAGCTAGTCAGGGAGAGCTGCAGGGTGAGACAATGGTGTAGGGAGGAAGTTTTAGTTTATTAGGAACTGGGGAACCTTTTGGGAAAGGAGGAACCTATACAGGAAGGATGGGCTCTTCCTAAATCACAGCGGAACCAGATTGCTGGCATGTAAAATTGAGAAGATTGTAGAGGGCTGGGGGGGAGCCGACAGGTATAGAGGACTGATACATCCCATAGAGGAGACTCTACTAACAGGGATTCTCTATATCCTAGTAAAGATGAGAGGATAGAAGTTGATAGAGTACAGGTAGAAATTGAAGAGAAACAGTCAAATGAAAAAGTGTCCCATTCAATTGCATCACATGAAGGCAGACAACTAAAAGTGACAAATTTTATAAATACTGTATACAAATGCTAGAAGTCTAAATACTAAGATGGGTGAATTGAGTGCCTGGTATTAAATGAGGATATTGATAAATGAGGATTAAATGAGGATTTTGATGCATCAGAGAAACTTGGTGGAACGATGATAATCAATGGGATATGGTAATACCAGGGTACAAAATATATAGAAATGACAAGAGTAGATCATGTTGATGGGGGAGTGGCACTCGATGTGAAATAAAGCTTGGAGTCAAATATAGTTTAAAAAAAAAAATTAAATGAATCAAACTGGATCATAGAATCTCTATGGATAGAAATTCCAAGCTTGAATAACAAGAGTATAGCAGTAGGAATATACTACCAACTACCTGACCAGGATGGTGATCGTGAAATGCTCTAGGAGAATAGAGAGGCTATAAAAGTAGAAAACTCAATAATATTGGGGGATTTCAGCTATCCCCATATTGACTGGGTACATGTCACCTTGGAATGGGATACTGAGATAAAATTTCTAGACACCACTAATGACTGCTTCTTGGAGCAGCTTCTCCTGGACCCCACAAGAGGAGAGGCAATTCTGGATTTAGTCCTAAGTGGAGCACAGGATCTGGTCCAAGAGGTGAATATAGCTGAACCGCTTGGTAATAGTGACCATAAAGTAATTAAATGTAACATTCTTGCGGGAGGGAAAATACCAAAGAAGCCCAGCACAGTAGCATTTAACTTCAGAAAGGGGAACTACACAAAAATGAGGAAGCTAGTTAAAGAAAAATTAAAAGGTACAGTCACAATAGTGAAATGCCTTCAAGCTCCATGGAAACTTTTAAAAAACACCATAATAGAGGCTCAAATTAAATGTATACCCCAAATTAAAAAACAAAGTAAGAGGACCAGAAAAGTACTATCATGGCTAAACAACGTAGTAAAAGAAGCAATTAGAGACAAAAAGGTGTCCTTTAAAAATTGGAAGTCAAATCCCACTGAGGAAACTAGAAAGGAGCATAAACTCTGGCAAGTCAAGTGTAAAAATAGAATTAGACAGACTAATAAAGAATTTAAAGAACAACTAGCCAAAGACTCAAGAACTAACAGCAAATTGTTTTTTGAGTACATCAGAAACAGCTGCCAAACAATCAGTGGGGCCACTGGACAATGGACGTGTCAAAAGAGCACTAAAGGAAGACAAGACCATTGCGGAGAAACCAAATGAATTCTTTGCACCCGTCTTCACTGCGAAAGATGTGAGGAAGGAAGATTCCCACACCTGAGCCATGCTTTTTAGGTGACAAATCTGAGGAACTGTCCCAGATTGAGGTGTCAATAGAGGAGGTTTTGGAACAATAAATAAATTAAACAGTAATAAGTCACCAGGACCAGATGGTGTTCACCCAAGAGTTCTGAAGAAACTCAAATATGAAATTGCAGAACTATTAAGTGTGGTGTAACCTACCTCTTAAATCAGCTTTTGTACCAGATGACTGGTGGATAGCTAATGTGACACCAATTTTTTTAAAAGGTTCTGGAGGCGATCTTGGTGAATTCAGGCCAGTACGCCTAACTTCAGTGCCAGGCAAATTGGTTGAAACTATAGTAAAGAACAGAATTATCAGACACATAAATGAACACGATTTGTTGGGGGAAGAGTCAACATAGCATTTGTAAAGGAAAATCATGCCTCACCAATCTATTAGAATTCTTTTAGGGGGTCAACAAGCATGTGGACAAGGGTGATCCAGTAGATATAATGTATGCAGACTTTCAGAAAGCCTTTGACAAGGTACCCAGTAAAGGCTCTTAAACAAAGTAAGCAATCATGGGATAAGAGGGAAGGTCCTCTCGTGGATCAGTAGCTAGTTAAAAAATAGGAAACAAAGGGTAGGAATAAATGGTCAGTTTTCGGAATGGAGAGAGGTAAATAGTGATGTGCCCCAGGGATGTGCACTGGGACCAGTGCTGTTTAACTTATTCATAAATTATCTGGACAAAGAGGTAAACAATGAGGTGGCAAAATTTGCAGATGATACAAAATTACTCAAGGTAGTTAAGTCCAAAGCTGACTGTGAAGAGTTCCAAAGGGATCTCACAAAACTGAGTGACTGGGCAACCAAATGGGAGATGAAATTCAGTGTTGATAAATGCAAAATAATGGACATTGGAAAACATAATCCCAACTATACATACAAAATTATGGGGTCTAAATTAGCTGTTACCACTCAAGAAAGAGATCTTGGAGTCATAGTAGATGGTTCTCTGAAAACATCTGCTCAGTGTGTAGCTGCAGTCAAAAAAGCTAACAATGTTGGGAACCATTAGGAAAGGGATAGGTGATAAGACAGAAAATATCCCACTATATGAATCCATAGTACGCCTGCACCTTGAATACTGTGTGCAGTTCTGGTCACCCCGTTTCAAAAAAGATATATTGGAATCGGAGATGGTACAGAGAAGGGCAACAGAAATGACTAGGAGGATGGAACAGCTTTCATATGAGGAGAGATTAAAAAGACTGGGACTCTTCAGTTTGGAGAACAGACGACAAAGGGGGGGATATAATAGAGGTCTATAAAATCAAGACTGGTGTGGATAAGTGAATAAGGAAGTATTACCCCTCCACATAACACAACAAATCAGTGGTCACCCAATTAATAGGCAGCATGTTTAAAAAAACAAACAAAAGGAAGGACTACTTCACACAACGCACAGTCAACCTGTGGAACTCGTTGCCAGAGGATGTTGTGAAGGCCAAAACTATAACAGGGTTTAAAAAAGCATTAGGCTGTGTCTACACTGCCACTTTCAGTGCTAAAATTTTAGTCGGTCGGGGGTGTGAAAAAACACCCCCCTGAGCGACAAAAGTTTCAGCACTGAAAAGTGCCAGTATGGACAGCACTTTATCCTGGCGATAAAGCTACCACCGCTCATTCGGGGTGGATACACTGCCCAGGTCACAGTGCTGCCCCGGCCACGCTGTAATGGGAACAGTGTAGACATACCTTAAGATAAGTTCATGGACAGTAGGGCCATCAGTGGCTATTAGCCAAGATGGTCAGGGATGCAACCTCATGCTCTGGGTGTCATAAGCCTCTAACTGCCAGAAGCTAGGAATGGACAATGGGCGATGGATTGCTTCATAATTGTCCTGTTTTGTTCATTCCCTCTGAAGCACCTGGCATTGGCCACTGTCGGAAGACAGGATACTGGGGTAGATGGACCTTTGATCTGATCCTGTATGGCTGTTCTTATGTTTTTAGCAATGAACAAAAACTATCTTGTCTTATCCAGCAATGAGTCATAGAAGTCAAAATGCCCTATCGTTTAAATACTGGTGAAAACCAGACTTGCTGATATCTAAAGTAAGGGGAGAAAGAGGAGAGAGACACTAGAATATCTGCCTCCTCTCCTTGAACTCCAAATATATTCTAAATAATGTATTTTAGTTATTGCCTAATATTGTTCATCATGTGGACAATGCACTTTATTGTAGTTTTTCTCCTTAAATAAAATCCAGTGGTTACACTTTCTAATCACATTGCAGTGATGCTTTTAGCCGTCTCTCTCCTTTTAGCCGTTCAGTCATATAGTTCAACTTCTGGTTCTATGAAGTAGTCATTACAAAAACAGCAGTGTGATTACACTGCAACTGCAGTTAAATTACAAACACTGTATTATGAAGCATAATGAAATTAACAAGGTAAGAGAAGGGAGCAGGGGAGGGAAGAGTAGAAATAATACCAAAGCAAACACTAAATAACACACCGGCTGAGGTTTCTCCCTATTCAGTATAGAACCAGTTTTTCTTTTTGATGTGGCATCTTGAATTAGGCTATTTTGTATAATAATATCTATTTTTTAATATTTTCTAAAAGGTACCAATAATAATGAATCATTTTGCTAAATTTGTGCAATGATTACTCATTGGTCTAGATGTTCACATTACTGGTACGTAACTCATTCTTTTGTAGAGTGCTTTGCAGTATCTGAAGTATGAAAGGTGCTATTAAAACTCCTATTCTCTTTTTTTAGACTTTCGAGCAGTGGAACAAAAACCTGATTTCAAAGCGTTTGGAAACAGTAAGCTATATTTCATATCCAATTAGAAACTGGCCTTTGGACATTAGCATTAAAATTTATTTCTTGTTGTCTCCATGACCTTTACAGGAATACTCAGTCATCCAAAAAATCCCAGACAGTTAGTAGAGATGGTTCTGAGTGAAAATTAGTCATAAGAAACAGAGGGGTGCAAAATGTTTGGTTGGAACACAGAACCCACCAGAATTCAAGCTGGGTTTGGATTTTAGTCTTTTCACTAAACGTTTGCCTAAGTCTGTAAAGGTTTATCTGGCCTGAGCCCCACACCTCCTGCCCTACACACACCCTTTCCTGACCTCAGTTTTCTTTGAGATGGGTTTGGGGTCTGACTCCCCCCAGCATCTCTATAGTGTACAGTTTCAGGGATTGGCAGGGAAGAATTACTGTCCTTTTCAATTCCTACAAGATGAGGCGCTGAGCTGAAAATAGTCCATCCTCTAGGGCATCAGGAGAAGGGAAATATTGGGTGTTCTTCTTGCACCAGCTTTTACAAATAAAACTTAATTGTAAACCTGTTTAAAACAAAAAAAGGTGTAAAATGGGTTCATGTGGTGAGCATTCAACACTCACTTAATATTTCCGTTTTTTATATCTGTGTTACAGCAGTTTAATAAGAGCTCATCCACAGTGATAGAAAAACATTGTGATGTTCTGCAGAGTATAATAGTTCATTAGAAATATATACAAGTACTACATTTTTCTTTCTAGACCTTCCTAGTGTAAATTTATACGCTGTTATCTTTCTTGCTCTGCAGCTGGGGCAATATAACCAACACAGGGATGTGATTTTTTTCATCCGTGCATTCTCTTGGACAGTTATCTTTTCTAGCTCCTAAAGCCCTGATCTTCTAATTTGTTGCAACAGGGCTGAGCCTTGTTGACTTCAAGGGGTTTCCATGATGATAAAAGAGTTGGCCCACACGCAGCAAATGACAGGAGCAGGCTCAACCTGTCCAAAATAGTTTTGGAAGTACACCAGATTGAAACCTCCTGCAGTAACTTACCAAATAAATATCTGAGTAGGCATAGTTGCTATAGCGAGTGGCACAGTTCTCAAACCATTCCGATGTTTCCATACCAGCAGCATTTCTCGCACATTTGCTGCAAACTTCTTCATAAAATAGTCCAGTCTCAAAGACTGGGGTGTTATTTTCAGATTTTGCAATTTAGGTGAAATCCACAAATATCTGTCAACCCTTGTGTTTATAACCTACTCCCACTGTCCCCTTTCGTTGGTTAATATATTGCTTCGGAATGTTCATCATTATGCCTTTAATGATAGTTAGCACTGACATTTAAGAGTAGTGACAAACAGAATTGGGGGGAGCTGAAAACCTCTGCAAAAATTCAATGGATTTTGAAGAAAATATGCTGAATCTGTATAAGCTATCTGGGAATTTCTACTGCCATGCTCATTGCTGTAATGATAATGCCTAGGGCCAAATTTCAAAAGCAGCTTTCAGAAGTGTACCGAGTATGCAAGTGAAAACCATGCATTTGTGCATACAAAATGCAAAGGCCTGATTCTGATTTCAATGGGACTACTTCTGTAATGGGGTATGGTGCATTGTGAACAAGGGTGCAGTATATAAGGCTTTAGAGCTGAGGTACTCACAGTAGGGAACAGAACCTGTAAGTGGCTATTTTAACAGACAACTGGGGGATTTCACTTTTGGATGTTCCTTTTAAAAATACAGTCTTATGTACATAACATGACAGAGGAACAACTGACAATCCAGCTTGTCTTTATCGCAGTGATATTTTAAATACATTTTCCTCATTGAAAATGAAACTTTGTCATTTCAGAGGGCTTTGTTGAAACTGACTGCATACCCTTGCATCTTTGACATGCAAGATAAGATTGTGGTTTATAACATTGACCGCCAAATTCTGTTCGGGATATATAACGTAAGTATTGCCAAAGTCAATGAGGTTTTTTTAATAATTTAAAAACCAAAAGACTGTAAAGCTTGTAACACATTGTCTATTTTGTTTTGTAGACAAACTCTTTCCTGGTGCCACGAGGTCCATGGCGTTTAGAGGTCAGAAGAGCACATCTTGTGGATGACGTGTGGCAGAATTTAAGGAGCGCAGTACCTAAAACATTTGAGAAATTCTTGCAAGTAAGAAATCAAGCTTGATTATTTTGTTAGCTCTGAGTATATTGCTCTAGAGTACTTTGCCTTTAATATAGCTAATAACCAACAAAGATCTTTCCAGCATTCAGCAGGCATTTTAAAATCCAGTTAAAAATCAAAGGAGGAAAAGTATCATGGAAATTACTTAAAAGCAAGTTCCATGTGGTCTAGAATTAATTTCTCGTTCTTGGCATACCTGGCAATTAAACTTTGTTTGATTAAAGCAAGTGGCTCATTCTCACCCATTCACTGGGTATTTGTACCAAGTCTTAGGACTTATCTACGCAGTGGGGTAATGCACGCTACGGGGGTGGAGTATTTTATAAAGCACAGGAATGTGTTGCGTATTAATTGGTCTGGGTACACCCAGGTGGTGCACTTCAACATAGTTCTGTTTGAAACTCCAGTGTTAAAGTGCACTACAAGAGAACCGTTAGTGCGCAAAAGCAGGGTTTATAGGGACGAATTAACACAACACATTTGTGCGCTTTAGAAAGTACAGTCACGTATAATGCATTACTCCACCATGGAGACAGCCCTTAGCCAACCAGTGCCAGTCATCTTAACTTAAACAGGAGCTCCCAACTGGACAGAGAGAGACATCTCTGATGTTGAGACAGAGAATGGTGGTAGCAAAAGTGATTCCTCTGCATGAGCTAGACCATACATGTACAAATTGTCCTTATGCATACCATTGCCACCTTGATGTAAAATGCAAGAGGGTAAGGATGAAGGAGCAGAAAACTCTCCTCCCTACATAACTTTTTAGCTTAGGTTGGAAATGTGCTTCCATTTACAGCTCAGTAACAAATATCTATCTCCATGTTAAAATTGAAGAGTAACATCTGTGTCTTGGATACCTATCTGGGTAGTGAGATTTATATACGTTCCTGCAAAGTGCATCTCTGAGCCTGTGATTCTGGCTGGTCACATATATGGGGACTCAGAGACATCCCTTGGGTATGGTGAATCGGGGCGACCGCCGGGGTCCCCGAAGGAGGCAGTGGGGAGGTGAGGCGAGGCGAATGGGGAGGTGAGCGGCAGCCGGGCAGGGGTGAGGAGGAGCCCCCCCTACCAAACCTCCCCCTCACCCCAGCATTTCCTGCCCACAGGCGGGCCCCGCTCCCTCTCAGCACCTACCATGGATTAGATGTTTTGCGGCGTCAGGAGGTGCTGGGGGGGAGGGTAGGGGGCAGAACTGGGTGAGGAAGAGTTGGGGCAGGGGTGGAGCCTTGGGGGCAGGAGCCTGGGTAGAGCCCCGCCCTGGCAGATTGGAAACTCAGCGCCTATGTCCCAGGCTCCGCAGCCCCCTAGGGACAGCCCTATGGGGACTGGTTAACATTGGTTAGGTCTTCTAATGGGGTGGGGGGGAAGCTATTCCTTGCATTGGGATGGACTCCGTGATCTGTGGGTCTTGTCTATAACTAACTACTATGACCCTAAGTAAGATGGAGTCACTTGTACAAGTTGACGGAACAAATACAGCAATAAATCAAAGAATACAAGTCTACCAGATTCATTCTTTGCTACCTCTCTGCCCCTCAAGTCTAACTCTGGGAAACAAGAGCTGGCCTCCTTTAGATATAGCACATGATGACAGCAAGCCATGACCCAGCCCAACACTATGAGGTAAAGAGGAAGAGAGGAATCAGGTCGCATATTTATCCCATTTTCACAGAGTCTGTATTTAATTGGATGGTAGTTTACATACATGAATTTATATATAAACAAACCAAACTACAGGTAAATATTCTTAAAGATTTAGTTACTGAGAAATCAGAAGACAGTAATAAGATGCTCTAGGGAAAAGCAACTAGTTATAATCTGGGAGGGCAGACGGTATTTTTGATGTGTTGCTTAATGAAGCAAAGCTGTAAGCAGGGCATTCGATGCCGTAAGGCGTGGAATAAACGGCAGAGTGAACCTGCGCGGTCACACTGCTGCGGTAGACGCAGGGTGGGAACTGCTGGCAGGGAAGAAGGACCACCACCACCAAAAGAAAAAAAAGTTGGGTAACGAGTTGTTGCATTTGCTGTCTCTCGTGGCGTGGATATGATAACCAGAGCACTCCAGTCCATAGTGCTGATGAGAGTTTGGAACATAGAAGCCTATATGACTCTATGATCCTGGGCCCATGCAGAGCTCCATTAAAGTCCACTACCCAGATTTCCTGCCAGGTCAGGACCTTATTCACTCATCCATCTAATTGTTTTTTCATGATAGTTGGTGCCAGACCAACAGAAATGGAAACTGAAGCCTCCTTTGTAACTACATGATGGTACAGCAAAGGCAGCAGCTATACAGTCATCTCCCATGCTGTGCCGCTGGGGCATCTCATCCATGGTGTGCGGGAGGCCATCTCCAATAGGGACAGCAGCAGTTAGTCTCTGTGGCCAAGTCAGTTCTTGGCCCCTAGTGCTGGTCGTGGAGATGACTTGTGTTGTACAGACATCAGTTTGCCTGGCCACCACTTTCACATACAACAGACTACCCAACAGTCATAAGGAGGTGACCTAGCAGTGAAAGAGCACTCCATTGGGTAGTGCTAATATGAGTTTGGAAAATAGAAACCTATATGACCCTATCATCCTGTAGTGAGATCTAACAGCAAACAATGGATATTTTAATAGGCCAGATTCTGAGCCCTTCTCTGCTCCCTTTGTACTGCATTTCCCCAGACAGCATAGATCTGGCAAAGGGCTGGGGAGAGGGTATGGTTGCTGCATGCCGCACTGCTGCTATCCCCAGCTGGTAGGGACCTTTGCCAGTTGGCACAGGTTCCAGGAGCCCCCAGGCTACTATCCCATGAATAGGTGTACCAGCTCTGCTATCCTGGCAATCATAATAATGCCTATTTCAGTAATGACAAATGCCGTCTTCATTTCCCCTATAATTTAATTAGGGGCATTACTTTTCACTTCCCCATCTAAAATTAGACCTATAGCTTTACAGGTGCATAAATGGATGCCACCTCCAATGTGGCTGCATTTCAGTAGTGACCAAAGAGCTCCTAATATAGAGTCTGCAAAGCACATGTGGATACAAGTTTGATGTACACCTCTACCTCGATCTAACGCTGTCCTTGGGAGCCAAAAAAAAAGGTCTTACTGCGTTATAGGTGAAACCATGTTATATTGAACTTGCATTGATCCACCGGAGTGTGCAGCCCCACCCCCTCGGAGCACTGCTTTACCGCGTTATATCCGAATTCGTGTTATAGCGGGTCACGTTATATGGGGGTAGAGGTGTATTATACTCTATTTCCATAGCCCAGTAAGACAAATGCATTCCACTGCAGCCATCAGTTCAAACCAGCAAGACAACTACTGCATGACAGTGCTGCTTATTGAAAGAGGCATAGTGAAACTCACCCTAACCTATTTAAAATAATTCATCTCAATCAGTGCACAACATTTATTCTTAGCAAAGAGACACAACACCTTTGACAGGCTAGTAGCATAGCCTTACAACACACCCATCGGTTTTGATGGGACACACTAACATGGAGGAGGAACAAGAGAAAATGTTATTTAATTATCTCTTAGCACTAATGAGGCCATTGTGCATCAAGGCTTGTGCAGAACGTTACATTTTCAGGTGTCATTGGGAGATTAATAAAGACCACCACTAATGCTAGACCATTGCAACTGCACAGAATATAATATTAGGGTGTGGGTAGGCCATAAGGTTGGCAAGTCTACTTTTGTGCTTTTGCCTTATTAGTTGTGTCTAAAAAGTTTAATACCCATCCAGGTCCAAAGATGAAAGAACACGTAAACTGGTATGGTAATGGGAAGAAGCAGACTATAGAAACACAAGCTGGTTGTGCTGGTGCAGCCCTCTGGGAACTTTTCATCCACACTGGCTGAATAAAACAGACCAGCTAAGGACAACAGTGGAACAAGTACAGTTAGCGTAGGCAGTGACAGGAACATTTTTCCTTCCCCAGTTACTGTAGGCGTAGGTTAGTCTTCAGGTTTTGTTTTTAATGATAACAGCTATCTAGGTTTGCTTCGGTTCTTCATCCTGGGCCTTTCTGTCAATCATCCTTGCGGCCTGAGGGATCATATTAGGAATGCCATCAATGATTGGATATGCGATGCCCAGCTCTTTGTTAATTAGTTCATTGGTGGATGCTTCATACCTGATCAAAAAATTTAAAGAATTGAACAGTAGATACAAAGACCTGGGTTTTTGTTTTGTTTAAGATTTTGGGTTGAGTTGTTTTTTTTGGAGGGGGGTGAAAGACAACTGAAATCTCAACAGAAGTATGTAGCTGGAAACTATGGAACTAGTAGAATTATCATAACAGAAAGTAACCAGGACACATTCTCAAAGCAGGAAAACATGCCTTCAAATAAAGATACTATTTAGAATGGAGGCAGGGTGTGACTCTTCATTACAAAATTTAGAACATTTAAATTATGAAAATGAAAATTCTCCTTAAGTGCTTGGGCACCCTACAGCAGTGCAGCTGGGAGCTAAGATTTTGTGTAGAAAATGCCATTCAACTCAGCTGTACTTCACAATGATGTCCTCAAGGCTATTCACGGGGTACTTTATGATTGTGTTTGTGTATGCAAAGGAGAAAGTGTAAATATAAATTATGGCAAACTAGCTTCCACAGAGCACATGTGCTTGTCATGAACCTTACAGGTTACATTCAGTTCCTGCCTTTTGCTGTATTTCAATTAATTCTAGTGGATATAACTCGCATGCCCATGGAGGGAAATAGGTAAAAATGGAGGGAGAGCATGAATGGGTGGGACACACCCCTCCCCCTTCCATTGTAACTCGCTTCCCTCCCCCGTGCAGATATACAGTTCAGTTAATGAAAAGCTGCAGAAAATTGGAAGTGACCTGCCAAGATTTACTCATCGGACGGTGTAGGCTCTCATTGATTAACTTTAGGGCTGATTTAAAAACCAGCTCCTTTTGTGATTAAAGGCTACTGCTGTGTTTTTCCAACAGGATAGTGAAATTTCGCTCGTGCTTTGAAATCAGCCTCAGACAAAATTGTCACTGTTGGTTAAAATTTTCTCTCTAAAGAAGGGGGGGGGGGAAGAGAGAGATTAGCTGGACACTGGAAATTCAGAGGGCGGTGGGTTTGTGGGAAAGGGGAGGAGAGACTATTCCCTACAGGCAGGGATTACTGGGCACGGTTCCCTGGCTTGCATCATGCAGCAGGTCAGACTAGATGATCACAAGGGTCCCCTAAGCGCTCTGAATGCGAGAGAAGGGGAAGGAGGCTGGCCTCACCTCAGTGGTTTCTTGGAGAGCGGGCAGACCAGGAACTCGAGCAGAGCCGGGTCCCACGCCTTGGGCTGCTCCTGGCCCTCCTGCCCGTCCGAGGAGTGTCTCGGGGCTGCACCCGGGAAGGGTCTCTTAGCAGCAGCGCCTGCTCCCACGGGCTGGGGCTGCCTGCACAGCAGCACTGAGGCGAGGGTCCTGCTCACATACCGTCCTCGCATGGTCCTGCTCAGCCACTGCCGGGCCTGCTGCTGCTGTGCGCTGACTCACAGGGCCAGCCTCCTCCTCCTCCTCTCTGCAACGAGTTCCTTCCTGTGCTGGCTCCAGAGAGTCCCTGTGCAGACTGGGTGCTTGCACTTTAGTTCCTAGTAATCAGCCAAAACTGCAGTGCTTCTGAACTGTGTTATTTATAGCAACTGCTCTTTGCTTGTAGCAACTCATCTTTCCTTTCAGCCCACGCTGAATAGAGTCAGTTATCACTTTCACTTGGTTCGCCACACTATCAGCTAATTAAGCTATTTCTCCTACGGCTCGGAAGGCAGAAACTGTGGTTTCTATTTTCTAAATACTTGGAGACTCTCAGATACTATGGTGGAGGTACCATAATAGATTAATGGATCAACAGCTGTAGTATTTTAATCTCATTCTAAAACAACGAGGAGTATAAATCTGTTAGTCTTTAAAGTGCCACCGGACTCCTCATTGTTTTTGTGGATACAGACTAAAACGGCTACCTCTGATACTTAATCTCATTCTAAGCATTTCCTTTGGCAGTTCAACCAGGTCTACAAGATGAGGCTACAGCGATTTGTGCACCTATAGGAAAAGTTACACTCCCCGAGAGTTGACAAATTGTACTCGTGTGGAGGGGTTAGGGATACTCCCTTGTTGGGAGTTAATTTTTAGTCCATTTTTATTTTTAAGCTCACGGTGATGAGGAAAGAATTTGTTGAGTTGATTTCAGTGGGACATTGGAATTTCTTTTGAAATCTCACTTGTTCAACATATTCCAGCTTGACTGCTCTAAACCTTTGTTTTCAGAGGTTTATAACTTGCTCAGGAAAAAATGGTTCCAGTGGGGAACTGGAAAAAGAGAATCTAGGGCGGTTTAAACTCAATTAAAAAACAAAAGAAAAACAAAAATACGAAATACTTAGTGCCTAATGTCATAAAAATAATAAGACAAAAAATATTACATTTTGGCAAGTGAGCTTCCCCATAGTCCGTATTTTGACCTGAATACCTGCTGACATACAGAAAAAATCTAAACTCCCCAAACTGTGTCAGCAAATGCCCCAGACAGTGCAGCACTTGCTTTGATGTTTGATGTCACAGAGCTACCCTGCCAGAAGAGGGCACTCTACAAAATATTTCAGTAATAGTATAAAAGGTAACTGAAGCACATGGAAGCCACATGTGCTTTCAAATGTGGACACGGCCACTGGATTTTGTAAATGCTATTTACTGCTGCTATGATACAACAGGGATGGAGCAGCAAAACACAACTGGGAGGTGAAGTGGAGGAGCAAAGAGGGGAAGGGAATGCATGGGAGAGATTGGAGGAGTAGAGAAGTATATTGGAGAAGTAGAAAAATGCATTGGGGAATAGAATGAAAGAACACTTCAAAGAATGCACACCACAAGAGAAGATGAGAGAGAGAGAGAGAGACTGTATCAGGCATGAGAGAGCACAGAATAATGGGAGTGGGAGACTGAATTTATTACAGATGTTCATGGGGACATTTCCTTGGATTCTTTTACACTTTAAAAGTTGGGGCCTATGTGACTGCTATACATGCTATAATTTTTTTCATAAGAATGTCTAACGCTCATTTTAAATTAACAAAGTATTACATTAATTTACACAACAGTCAGGCTTAGCTGTTCAGGCAACTCCTAACCGGGTAATTATTTCTATCCAGGGGTTCTGAGATCATCAGAAACCATGACCCAAAAGATCATGTGATTTATTATTGTCGCTAAAATGGCAAGAAAGAATTAGTTTTATACAGCAATCCACATTTGGGGAGTATAAAGTTTTCTGAGAACCGATCTACAAATGATGCAGAACAGTAAATACACATAATTTTATTTTAATGGCATTGTGTGTGCATGTGTGTGTTATATATAACAAATATCAGGGTTTTTTAATGCAGATATGGCTAATATTTAATTCATGGCATTAAAATTAGGTAGTACCAACTGATTTCCACTAGATGGTGCTATGCTGTTTATAAAATAAGGTGTCAAGTATCAGGGGGTAGCCGTGTTAGTCTGTATCTACAAAAACAACAAGGAGTCTGGTGGCACCTTAAAGACTAACAGATTTATTTGGGCATAAGCGTTCGTGAGTAAAAACCTCACTTCTTCGGTTGCATCCGAAGAAGTGAGGTTTTAGTCTTTAAGGTGCCACCAGACTCCTTGTTGTTTTTATAAAATAAGGTTTAAGCTCAAGCTTCTATGCTTTCCAATGTTCTAAAACTACCAGTAGTGTTTTCTGTAAGTGAATGTATTGTTCTTGAAAGGGGCAAATTTGCACTGTGGCTTTATGCACAGTGCCTGCTGTGTGAATAAGCAGGAGACAACTCTTTCCAAAGCTAAGTGAGTGTTGAACACTACCAAGTCAGAATGATAGCCTTTTCCACCCGCTTGGCCATGATGTAAATAACTGCACAGGTTGCAGACCAACAGTGATATAGATCCTACAGGTGAAATCCTGTCCCCATTGAAGTCAATGGGAATGTTGTCACTAATTTTTCTGGGGTCAGGATTTTACCCCTCATGCATACTAACATTCAGATGTGGCTTATCGTCATTAAAGTGGGTGTCAAGAGCTGTCTGTCTGGCATCTTTCAACAGCACTAAAAGCAAATATTGATAAAGGAAAGTAACCTGTGAAAACTGGTCAGGGGAAGAATTAGAGCCTTGGATTTAAGGTTAAGGATCTAATTTGTCAGATTATGGTACCAGTACCAGTACTGCCAACTTCAAGCATTCAAAAAAATTGTGAGTCACGCCCCCAAAATTATTGTGAGTCTCACAATAAATTTATGGTTTCAGAGTAGCAGCCGTGAAGCCCACAAAAGCTTATGCTCTAATAAATTTGTTAATAAATTTATGACAGTTGACAACACTGTGGTATCACTTATACCTTTTCCTTCTTCTATCTCCATCTCCTGTCCATTATAACAGATGATGATCATTCAAGGGTAAATACACTGAGCGTTTCATGCCGAACAGCCACCGCAGTTATGGGTATTCAATTTGTAATTGCCACTTCTGCAAACGAGGCCCCAATCCTGCAATTTCATATGCATTGACAGTCCCTTGCACCTGCATCCAGCTCACTGCAGATTTCAGGGCCCAAGTAACTGCCTAGTGCTGGGAGGAGTTGTGCAAATGATCATTTCAGTATGGACACAAGAGCAGTGATTTTGTTGGGGTCTTTTGGGGCTATTCAGGTGCAGTTCATTGGAGAACAAGGTATTGATGATGGAGGGTTGTCCCAGGAGTTCTTCACTATCATTACAAGGGAACTGTGTTGTCCAGAAGCACAGATATTCAGACATTTTGAGGACTCCATGCTGATTTGGTTCCCCTCCCAGGTGAGTTATTAAGATGATACTATTTTTTAACCTCGCTTAAAAAAAAAAAAAAAGTCTCTTAGCTGGTATTTCCCCATATGACTGTCACCCCTCCCCCCCCCTTCACGTTTTTATGAACTGGCTCACGCTTTGGGTCATGTCTTCTGTGAGAAACAGACTTAGAAATGCTGCAGGTCTCCCTGTGGGCAGTGCTTGGGTTCCACTGAGCAAGCTCAGCCTCCATTAGGGGAAATCCTGGAGTCCCACCAATAACCAGATTCTCAGTTAAAGGAGTTTCCAGTTCATATTTTGGGCCTCAGAAATGCTTGCTCCTTTAAATAACAGGCATAGGGTTCTGTATGTATGCAGTTACTTCTTTATTTACGCTTAGGGCATGTTCTCTGCAATCAGGAGGTGTGATTGTAGGACATGTAGACAAACATGAGCTACTTTTGAAGCTAGCGCAAGTAATAATCACGGTGAAGCCACAGTGGCACGGACTAGCCCTGTCTGCCCAGGACCCTGGGCATATACTTGAGTGGGTGTCATCTGTGCTGCCGCAGCTTCACTGCTATTGATACTCAAGCTAGCTTTGGTCTAGCGAGATCAAAGTTAGCTCAGGTGTATGTACATTTGCTGCAATCACACCTCCCAACTGCAGGTTAGACATAGCTGTAAGAGAGTGTAAGTGACTCGCCCAGGAACTCAGCAGCAGAATGATGAATACAATTCACGGATCCAGATGCCCAGTCCCCTGCCTCTAGCCACTAGACACACTCCCTCCTCACTATACTAAAAAGTCAGTAATAAGGTGTTTGTTTTGTTTTTTAAACACACAAACTAGGTACCAGGAAGCGAAGACACCTTTTCCCTGATTGGCACTCTGTTTGGAATGGCACTGTATAACATGAAGATCGCTCCCTTTCATTTCCCTCTAGCTCTGTACAAAAAGTTGCTGGATATTCCACCCACTCTAGAAGACTTAAAAGAGCTGTCTCCTACAGAAGGGAGGTATGATAAAACAATTTCCCAAGCTTTGTGCCATGAAATAAAAGTTTGGGGGGGGGAAAGAAGTCTCCTACTTTGTGGTGTGCATAGAAACCACTAAAAACAGAGCTAAATGCAGTTATTCAAGTACATGCCTTCGATGAACCTATAATACCGTACTGCTTTTGATATGATAATTCTAGGACATGGACATGCTCCAGCGATGAGACACTCAGGGTACATCTGCCCTGCAAGTGGATTGCTCCCTCTGTCGACAGATCATGTCCACTTTGGGGACACCATCATCGACAGGGTGAGCAATGCACCGTGGGTACGTATCCCACAGTGCAGTGTTGTGGGAAGGATGAGCTGATCGCTGGGCATTTTGGGATTCTCTCCGGGTTCTCCCACAGCCCCTCAGCTGCCGAGAACAGCATCATGAGCAGCTCTGTGAGCTCTCCTTGCTGAGGATCGGCAAAGCAGCCCAGCAGTCTGTCCCCCTCCCCCTACAGCAGCAGTCTGCCTGCCGCTATGTTCGTAATGCAGTGCAGGGCAGAACAGGAGCATTCCAATGATTTGCACTTTGCTTGTTCCCCAGACAGAGCAGCACACAGATACTTCCCGGAGCTTTGAAAGGGGAGGGCGCATGCCTGCAGGGCAGCAGAGATCAAAACACTGAGCAGAGCAATCAGAGCAGGCATTGTGGGATACTGGCAGAAGCCAGTTCTGTTGACGAAACAAGCGGCAGTGTCTACACTAGCTCTTTGTCGACAATAAAGGGAGGGGAAAAGACAAAAGGCTCTCGTAGGGGTGGAAGCTTTTTGTCGCCAAAGATTTTTGCGACAAAAGTCCCATTGTAGTGTGTACACTCTTACTGTTTTGTTGCCAAAAGGCAGTTTTTGGCGACAAAACTTGCCAGTGTAGACAAGCCCTAAGAATGTTGTTGCCTATAATTTAGACCTGACTGAAACAAAGATGCATCTCCTTTAATAGTCCCCTGATTGGTGGGTTATAAATTTCTGTTGTAATTCCATTTTAACCAACTTAAATGTTTAGTATAACAGAAGTATTTCTCTATGCTGTGATCATGTCAGATGTGAGAAACTCAGCTTTGGTTGCGTTAGGTTTTGAATAAGAGATTTCAGCTATGTACAGCAGGAAATGGTGGTGGTGATTCAGTAGATAGCGTTCTTCTCCTCGATTCAATTTTGAACCGATGCCCTATCATCACAGATGGGGATACTGTGGTGCTCGTTCTGGCTGAGAAGCAAGAGACCGGGATCACAAAGATGGCACAACATTTTATTTTGTTTGTTTTTTAATAGCATGTCTATTAACTCCAGTGTCTTGGACAAGTTCCAACTCAGTTACTTGCATTCTGCCTACCCAACCTCCTCCCCCTGCTGTTTCACTTCTTATTTCACTGACTTGCACAGCACTTATCACCATGGCAACTAGGTGCTTCACACAAAAATTAAAAAAAACAAGCAAAGCATGAATTACATCAGTGAACCAAATTACTAAAAAAATCTTCACTTCCTGTCTTAAATTGCTGTGTGGTGCTGCTCTGCACTACAAAATAGTTCTTCTCTACCATCCCCCTGGTCCATGATGGAATTCTCTTTATTCAGTAAACATAGCAGCCTCAGGCCTTGATTCTGCACCCACTTACACATGTGAATAACCGTCAGTGGGACTATTCACGTGTGTAAGGTTATTCGCATATGTAACTGTAGGATGGGGGTCCAAGGCCCCAGCCCTACAATGACCTGGGTGCAAGCTGACCCATACATCTGCAAGGAATTCCTTTAAAGTCGGGGGTGGGGGGGGAAGGGGAGCTCTGTTCAGGCCACATGAAGCTCATTGCTGGATCAGGCCTGAAGTTTATAGACCAGTTGTAGACCAATTTGTGGCTCATTCAGAATGAACGGTGCTAGATAAGGTGCAAGACATAAAATACGTGTATATGTACGGAATTAGAAAATATTTTGCTAACTTGCACTAACAAAATTATTTAGAGTCTATTTCCATATTGCTTCTTGTCTGACAGGAATCTTCAAGAAGTCCTGAATGAAGACTGTGATGACATCCTTGAGAACATGATGATAGATTTCACAGTAAGCCATTATCATCCTACTTACGGGGCCCAGCTCTGCAAACACTTATACACAGAGTAACTTGATTCATGAGTGGTCCCATTGAAATCAACACAACTGATCATATAAGTTAAGTCCTCACCTTCATAAGTGTTTGCAGTATCAGGCTCTGTGTAAAGAATAAGAATGGTATGTGTAAGCCAGCATTCAGTTTTTTACTTTGCCTTTGACTGTTGTAGATAATGAAGGAACAAGGAGGATCTATAGTTTCCATTGAACTTAAAGAAAATGGTGCAGACATTCCAATCACAAAGCATAACAGGTAGTTCTCTCTCTCTCTCTCTCTCTCTCTCTCTCATACACACACTTTTCTTTAAGCATCTCGTGTTTTAGTTTGTCTTGGAAGAGGTATAGATTTATATATGTATTGGTTTTAAACTGTAAGATTTTTCTCATGAGCAAAGTGTTTGTTACATAGGACAGAAAGATAGTTGGAAGTAAAAGTCCATTAACCTTACAGTGTATCACGGATAACCTCAACACAGGGGTAACTGGGAGATGATAGTCTTTGGTCTGTGTTATGCAGAAGATCAGAAATGGTCCCGACTGGCCTTAAAATCTCTGAATCTGAAAGCCCTATATATAATATTTAAAATGGGTAGGTGGTAGAGAACTACCATTCCAGTGAATTATTCCTATCACAAATAAAAAGAAGACTCAAACTGAGTTAAACCTGTGTAAATCCAGAATAATTCTGTTGACTTCAATGGGAGTTACTCTGGATTTATACCACTGTAAAACAGCAGAATATGGACCAGGGATCTGTGTTCATAAATGTGCATACAGCACAAAATAAAGAATACCTACCATGTCTTACTCTGGGACCCTTGGCTACTACTATAATATAAATAATTAATAAGAATGACCTTAAAATGTATAAAAATAGCACAGAAAATGCATTCATGGGAGTGACTGAATTGACAGTCATTTGTAGTGGCCATTCCTGTTTGTTTATGTACACAAGTAAACTTACTGAACTCAGTGGGATGGCTACACATGTGCACAAAGTGTCTTGCATGTGTTGGATTAAGGCCACATTCAGGAATGAACTATTGCAGGTTTCCCCTTTAAAGTTGCCTCTGACTCTGTTTCACTAAAAGCAAGAAATCAGTAGCATTCGGTTGATTATTTTTGCAGGAAAGAATACGTCAATGCATACATGAATTATGTGTTCAATGAATCGGTAAAGAAGCCATTTGAGGATTTCAGGAATGGGTTTTTAAGAGGCTGTCCAGCTAAGAAGTGGAAGCTCTTCCTTCCTATCGAGTTCCTGACTGTTTTCCGTGGACATACAAAATATGACTGGAAGCTGCTGGAAGAGGTAACGCAGTCCAGCAGAGCATGCACCTGCTTTACTTGCTGAATATAGGTTCCCTGTCTTCGTTCTTTTGTTGAGTACAAACCTCATGAATGAGAGAATAGACGGTTCAGGGGCCTGGTAAGAGATGAGGGGCTTTTCGCTTAGGTTCACACCAGTGCCCCAATGTATTGTTCCTAGTGGCTACTAGTCATTTTGGGGCTAAAAAGGTTGATGATATTCCTTTAAATTCTTTTGGGTTGTGCTATTGTCTCATTTTTAGTGCTTGGTAGCCAAAGAAACATGATCTGGAGGTCCATGCTGCAGCATACAGAACCGAGCATGCTTTGGGCACTCCAAGTAAGACAGTAGAAGAGTGGTGCCTCTGCTGACTATGTGTATGTACAGCATCTAGCGCAGTGGGGCCCCAGTCATGGCAGGGGTCTCTAGGCATTGCTGTCATACACATACTAATAACAATTTTCAGAGCTGAACCCCTACACTCTTGTTGGATATTCACCCCATATGAAAGAGGCCCCTTCGGTTTTCCTGGTACCACTTCTTAGGGTTTTTTTTTTTTTTTTTTGAAGAGAAGAATTAGAGATAGGCCTAAAGTAATACCTCATATCTGACCTGAGTCCTTCCCTCCCACCACCTTCAAGCTGCGAAGTGGGCATGTTAGAAATCCATACCCAGATCTGGATCTGAAATGTACTACACTCCCCTCTCTATAGCTGGTTGAGGCAGACCCTCAATTAGAATGCCCTGAACTTCTGTGTTAGTGCAGGGGTGTTAAAAATCTGAATTTGGCAACTAGGGCCTGTATGTGGATGGGTGGAAGTGCTGTGCAAAGGTGGAAGGCAGCTTGGGTGAAAGTGATCATGAAAGGATAGAGTTCATCATTCTAAGTAGTGGTGGGAGGGAAACAGCAGAATATTAGACAGTGGACTTCAAGAAGGCAGACGTTAGCAAACTCAGAGAATTGGTAGATAAGATCCCATGGGAAGCATGGCTAAGGGAAAACAGAGTTTAGGAGAGCTGGCAATTTTTTTAGAGAGACATTATTAAGGACACAAGAGCAAACTATCCCAATGTATAAGAAAGATAGGAAGTATGATCAGAGACCACCATCCTGGTTTAACCAGGAGATCTTCAATGACCTGAAACTCAAATGAGTCATACAAAAAGTAGAAACTAGGTCAAATTACAAAAGGATGAATATAAAAAAAACCCATCAACACAAAATATAAGGACAAAATTAGAAAGACCAACGCAAAAAATGAGATTAAACTAGCTTGGGACAGAGAGAGAATAACAAGAAAGCATTTTACAAGTATATGAGAAGCAAGAGGAAGACCGAGAACAGGTCCATTATTCAACAAGAAGGGAAAGACCGAAGTGTTAAATGCTTTTTTTGTTTGTCTCAATTTTCACCAAAAAAGTTAGCCGTGATTGGATGACTAGCATAGTGAACATCAGTGTAAATGGGATAGGATCTAGGGCTAAAATAGAAAAAGAACAAATTAAGAATTACTTAGACAAGTTAGATGGCTTCAGGTTGGCAGGGCCTGATGAAATACATCCTATGTTACTTAAGAAACTGGCTGAAGAGATCCGAGACATTAGCAACTATCTTGGAGAGCTTGTGGAGGATGAGAGAGATCCCAGAGGATTGGAAAAAGGCAAATCTAGTACCCATCTATACAAAGGGGAATATGGACAACCCAGGGAATTATAAACTAGTCATCTTAACTTTGATACCAGGAAAGATAATGGAGCAAATAATCAATTTGTAAGCACCTAGAACAAAATAAAGGTGATAAGTAACAGTCAACATGGATTTATCAAATATGAATGATGTCAAACCAACCTAATATCCTTCTTTGAAAAGGTAACAAGCCTTGTGGCTAGGGGGGAAGGAGCAGATCTCAACTTTAATAAGTCCTTTGATATTCTCTCACATGACCTTATAAACAAACTAGAGAAATATAGCCTAGACAAACCTATTATAAGGTGGGTGCATAACTAGTTGGAAAAGAGTACTTGGAGAATAGTTATCAATGGTTCACAATTAAGCTGCAAAGGTATATTGAGTGGGGTCCAGCAGGATCTCTCCTGGCTCTGATTCTAATCCAGGGCCGGCTCTGGCTTTTTTGCCGCCCCAGGCAAAAAAGCCTCCCACCGTCCACCGCCCCCAGCGGGGAGCGTGGCAGGGGAGGGCGCCGAGCCCGGCCGCGGGCCCACTCTCCCTGACTGGCCGAAGCACCAGGGGGAGGGCGGCGAGCGAGGCTGCGGACCTGCTCTCCCCGACAGGCCGGAGTGCCGGGAGAAGGGCGGAGAGTCCGGCCGTGGCTCCACTCTCCCCGACCGGCCAGAGCACCGGAAGGAGGGCGGAGACCCCGCCGTGGCTACGCTCTCCCCGACTGGCCAGAGCGCCGGGGGGAGGGCGGAGAGCCCGGCTGGGGCTCTGCTCTCCCCGGTGGCCAGAGCGCTGGGGGGAGGGCGGCGAGCCCGGCCGTGGCTCTGCTCTCGGGCCGGAGCGCCGTGCCACCCCCCTCCAGGTGCCGCCCCAAGCACATGCTTGGTGGGCTGGTGCCTGGAGCCGGCCCTGTTCTAATCAATATCTTCATAAATGATTTGGATAATGGCATAGAGCAGCGGTTCTCAACAGAAGGGCTGCGGACCCCGTGGTTAAAACCCAGAGCCTGAGCGCCAGCACCTGCCGCTGGGTTAAAGCCCCGATCCCTGGCACCTCCCGCGGGGCTGAAGCCAGGAGCAGCAGGGCTGAATGCTGGAGCCCCAAGCCCTGGTACTCCCCACGGGGCAGAAGCCCTGAGCCCATGGGCAAAGTTGGGGGGACACAGGAGGGACACAGGTTGGAGGCGGCAGCTGCTGCTCTGGCTGGTGCCATTGAGCAGATAGCCAAGGTGTTCCCTTGTCTCCTGCTGCTGCAGAGGGTTGAAACGTCTCCTCAGCTCCCAGCCCCCTTTGCTCACGCAGCCGGTAAGAGCCGTCTGGGCGGGGGGACCCGGCTCCGTGGCTGGCAGAGCCCTCGGGGAGCAGCTACCGCAGAGGGAGCCCACCTGGCACACAGCACCTAGCTACACTCCTCCCTGTACCCTGAGCTACCCCCCTCCCTGCACACAGCCCCTAGCTACACCTCCCTGCACCCTGAACTATCCCCCTACCCACACACAACCCCGAGCTACCCCCTGTCCACACACAGCCCTGAGCTACCCCCTGTCCTCACACAGCCCCTAGCTATCCCATTTGCACACAGCCCCTAGCTATACCTCCCTGCACCCGAGCTACCCCCCTACTCACACACAGCCCCGAGCTACCCCCTGTCCTCACACAGCCCCGAGCTACCCACTGTCCTCACACAGCCCCAAGCTACCCTGTCCGCACACAGCCCCGAGCTACACCTCCCTGCACCCTGAGCTACCCCCCTACCCACACACAGCCCCAAGCTACCCCCTGTCCACACACAGCCCCTAGCTAGCCCTCTCCCTGCACCCTGAGCTACCCCACAGCCCCTAGCTACCTCTCTGCACCCTGAGCTACCCCCTGCCTGCACACAGCCCCTAGCTACCCCCTGCCTGCACCCTGAGCTACCCCGTCCACACACAGCCCAAAGCCACCCCCTGCCTGTATCCTGAGCTACCCTCTGCCCGCACACAACCCCTAGCTACCCCTCTCCCTGCACCCTGTGCTACCCCCTGCCCACACATAGCCCCCAGCTACTTCCTCCCTGCACTCTGAGCTATTTTCAAACTTTGACCTGAGCCCCCCACTTTTGAGTTATAATTTTTGGTTGCACCACCTCCACACACAGAACCCAGACAGGCAGGTGGCACTGCTGAGGTGAGTCAGGGGGTAGAGGTGGCGCTCCCTCCCTGGACCCCACCATGCAGAGCTGTCTCGACCCCCACTGGCCTCCGCCCACCCAAAATAGAAGTCAAACTACACCTATGCCTGAGCCCCACAACCCCAAGTCCTCCCCTCCCCCCCGGCCCTGGAGTTTTTGTAGCATGTTGTGGGGGCATAGAGAGAACACTTATAAGGTTTGTGCATGATGCCAACCAGGGAGGAGTTGCAAGCACTTTGGAAGACAGGATTAGAATGCAACATGATCTTTTGGAGAAATGGTTTGAAATAAATAGGATGAAACTCAATGAGTCAACAGTGTACCACTGTTGCAAAAAAGTGATCATCATTCTGGGATGTATTAGTAGGAGCATTGTAAGCATGCCATGAGAAGTAGTTCTTCCACCCTACTCAGCACTGAGAAGGCCTCAATTGGAATACTTTGTCCAGTTCTGGGCAGTGGGCACCATACTTCAGGAAAGATGTGGACAAATTGGAGAAAGTCCAGAGGAGAGCAACAAAATGACCTCTGAGGAAAGACTGAAAAAATTGGGTTTGTTTAGTCTGGAGATGAGAAGACTGATGGGGGACATAAGTCTTCAAGTATGTAAAAGGTTGTTACAAAGAGGAGGGTAATAAATTGTTTTTCTTAACCATCGAGGACAGGACAAGAAGTAATGGGCTTAAACTGCAGCAGGGGAAAATTAAGTTAGACATTAGGAAAAACTTCCTATCAGGATAGTTAAGCATTGTAACAAATTACCTAGGCAGGTTGTATAATATCCATTATTGAAGGATGTTAACAACAGGTTAGACAAATAGCTGTCAGGGATGGTCTAGATAATACTTAGCAAGGTGTCTTCCAGTCTTACATTTGTAGATTAACTTGGCAGGTCTATTTTTATTCTCTTTGACAGAATACAAAGTACGAAGATTATGAAAAGTCTGATCAAACCATCAAGAATTTTTGGGCTGTGTTTCATGAACTCCCAGAAGAAAAGAAGAAGAATTTTCTTGGTAATAAAACAGGCACTTTAAATAATGCACTAAATATTATTCCATCTAAGGCTAATATAGAGCCAGTGGAGGTGATGGGTCATGAATCAGCATGCAGTTGAGGCAGGAGGTATTTGATTAGCTTCACAGCAATTACCTCATGAGAGTATTTGACTGAGTATAAATGGAAGAATATCTACTTAATTCTTCATCAGTGTAACCCCATTGACTTCAATAGGATATAAATGAAAGAATGTGACACTGGATACTAGTAGAATAATGAGCTACAGCCACAGCACCACAGCAAAAAATCAGGTAGTTCTGCTGGAAATATTTTAGAAGTATGTGTTAGTGGTTAGAGCAGAGGATTAGGAGTCAAGACTTCTGCCTTTTTCCCCCAGCTCCCTCTTTGATTGGATTAACTGACTTCATAGTAGAGCTGGGTGCAGATTTCTGTTAAAATATTTTTTCCCAACAGAAAATGCCATTTCTACAGGCAAAACTTAAATTTTGTGACACTCTTTGATTTTCCAGGAAAATCTAAACAAAATGTTTTGGGTCAGGTAGACCCCAATTGAACATTTTGATGTTTTTAAATGAATCAAAAGGTTTAGTTTCAGGTCAGTTCAGCATTAATCTCTGCTCACCTGAGCAGCCCTAGAGCATTATGGAATATGTCGTTCAGTTGCCCCATACCCCCGTTTTCTTTTTTGGGCAAGTGCTCCCTGGCTGGACTCCCATGATGCACCATAATGGTTCAACCAGCGGGGAGACTGTGATGCATCATGGGAGATGCAGTCCAGACAGGGAGCCCGGTCCATAGAGGAGAATGGGGGCATTACACACTTGCACTACAACTCCCATGAGGTGCTGTGACAGCTTGGGAAGGCCCCAAATTATGTTGAACCAAGTCAAAATGGAACCTTTTAATTTGGTTCACCAAACCAAAATGAAATGTTTCAAATTTGAGAGTGCTGAAACATTGAATTTTGATTGAAAATGTTGAACAAAATGTGTAGACATTTCCTAATTGAAATGTTTATGAACTTTCCAGTCCATGAAAAAAATTGAAATTTGGACTTTTTTTCCTGATTTGGGATGACAACAAATGTCAAAATATCAGAAATTCCCCACAGGACAGAAATTCTGCTAGATTTACTAATTAATCTCTCTCTCCAAGGTATTTGAAGACATCTATCACCATAGTACCTTACTGCAGGATAACCATAGATAGAAATTCCCATGTGTCTTTTTGTATTTAATTTTATAAATTTTGAGGTGAAATTGTGGCACAGCTCAGAAGGAGGGGACATAAAAGAGATGGCTTGGTCGGGGCCTAAGAGGAGTCCTTGATTATGGGAATGGTCCTTACTGACACAAGTAGGCCCTGCTTTATCCAGAATGTTGCTGGATCAGGTTCGTAGTTTTTAAGCACAGAAAGCCTAGCCTAGCCTTTCTAACTTAAAAAATCTTTTTGATTAAAAAAGAAAAGAAGGGATCATGCTCATTATAAGTCGGCAAGTAAAAGGATTCAAAATAGGCAAGTACACTAAGTGTAAAACAAAAAACACAAAACAAATAGCTTATCCAATTACTTGTATTTACTTTCTGATTCTCTGCCCCCTCCCACTCCCCAATAATATTATCTTTGTGTGTTTTCTGTCTCTATCTTGTTGACTTTTTTTTCCTCCCCTCAGCTTTTCTGACAGGAACGGATCGAATCCCTGCCGAAGGGATGAGACATTTTCAATTCACTATTGCAGACTTTCAAAAAGAAAACCCAGACCTTTTCCATCCTATTGCCAATACCTGCTATCACATCTTGAAGCTCCCAAGATACAGCAATCAAGAGATCCTTCGGGAAAAGTTCCTGAATGCCTTAGAGTTTTATGAAAAATTTAGCCTATCATAAATTGTGGCCAAGAGCAATTTAAAAAACATTTTTCATGTCTTACTTGCAATAGTCTTCTATTGTTAGCTCTTGTGGGAGGAGAAGCCACCAAATCCTGTCTTTTATTTGTACTGCACCTTAAAAACATTCAGATTCATTCATCCATTGGGATTGCACTTTAACAAAGGAGGTGATTCTCAGGCCTGCAGTCAAAGTACCTAACATTGTAGAACAGATTTGTAAAAAGACACTGAACTAACTAACCAAATGCAACATTGACTAAACAAAAATGTATTATTGTTATTGGTTAAATGACTTTTCCCTGCATAATCTCTTACAATGGATATAAACTCTGTGTGTGTGTGTGTGAATATATATATATATATATAGAGAGAGAGAGAGAGAGAGTGTGTGTGATTGATTTTGTGATATGACAGGTGTATATATACTACATAGGAATTTCAAAGGTACCTAATGGATTTAAATGCCCAATTCTCCTAGAATTTCATTTGGATTTGGGTGAATGAGTCTCTTAGGTTCCACTGCAAATCCCAGCCTTAATATGTATCTAAAGAAAACGTTGTAATTAATTATATAATGGTATATACAATAGGTTGACAATGTATATAATAGGTACCTTTAACTTGAGTGCTACCTAATGAACTGCAGTGTTAGGCAAAATCACCCTCCCGGTTTTAACTCTCATGCTTCCTACGTTCCCAGCATTTAAAAGAATCTTGCTGTTTCACAGATGTTTCTGGCTGGGGTTTTCAAAGGAGCATAAGGGAGCTAGACACACAACTCCCAATTAATTCTAATGGGAAATGGGCAACTGACTCCTGTGGCCACTTGGAAAGTCTCCAGCATACGGAGCGGTCTCCACATTCAGCGAACAAGAGGTTCATTGGATGCTGGGAGGAGGGGTTGGTAAAGACAGTGATGACTCTGTCACTCTACAGTGCTCTTATTTGACATGGGCCTGATTACTCGGCAATATAAGTCACTATCTTTGCCAGTTGCAGAAGCCTGAATTGTGTTCACATGGTGACCTCAAGAAGCAGAGATTCTCCATACTTTGTATCTTTATAGAACCAACACACTGTCAACGCATTCTTAATACACCTCTACCCCGATACAATACGACCCGATATAACACGAATTTGGATATAACGTGGTAAAGCAGTGCTCTGGGGTGGCGGGGCTGCGCACCCCGGCGGATCAAAGCAAGTTCCATATAACGTGGTTTCACCTATAACACGTTAAGATTTTTTGGCTCCCGAGGACGGCGTTATATCGAGGTAGAGGTGTAGTAGTCATGCCAAGGGGAAAGGAGGATGAAATTTCCACTGATCAGAAATATTACTGATGAGTTCTCTAGCCTTACCCACTACCTAAGGGGGCCTGAACCTGCAAATTCGTACTTGACTGAGCAGTCCATACTCTCACAAGCACTGCCTTTGACTCCCCCAAGTAAGAGTTTTCAGGATCAGGACCTAACATGGAAAATATTTTATATTCTGTCAGTCATTTCCAGGCTTCGCTAAAAGCTATATTTTTAAAGCATTAATGCAAGGGCCTTGCATTCCCAACAAGCTGTAAACTTCTTATTTTAATGTAAGTAGTTTTTTAAAGAAGATGTGTGGTGTCCTAAGCAAATAAAGATTTCATGTTCAAAAGCACGATTTTTTAAAAATAAATGTCACTGCTACCATAAGTAAACTCTTAGGGTGTTTTACTGGCCCTTTTGCCAAATGTTGTGTTGAAATAAATGATGATAGGCTTTCATATTTACAGCTGACAGTGTTTTTCTTTGTTGTACAACTGCCGGTGTACTGTTGTGTTTCCTTGCTTTTCTCTCTTCGTAAAGTGCATTTTGAGCAGCGGTCACAATAAGAAGTGACGGCTGAGCTAAGAGTGTTTAAGTCCATTATGTGCAACATAATTATGTTTCTGATCCAATTTCCTATTACGTTAGTAAGCCAGGTCAAGTCCGTTGCTGTGTGGTGAGATATTTGCTTTATACTGATATGTAAATCTAGGACAAACATTAGATACAGTATTCTTCACTTCCTGTCCTAAACTGTTCTGTGTTGCTGCTGTATGCTGCACAAACCCAATGTTTTGCTCCAGAGGCAGCTGCATTTCAGTGATAAGTCAGGTGATTCCTGTATAGGTCTGGCCCCACACTCCCTTTGCTTCTGTCAATGCAGAGTAAACTAAACTCTTGGATCTGAGTAGGGTCACAGGGGGAGCACCAGCTCTACACATGCCTCCAGATTCCCACAGAAACTTCTCTGTGGGACAGGTAGGCCTGGCTATTCTCTTTGGCATCCTGCTCCTTCCTCCTAAAACTGTAGGCCAAAGCAAAGCAAGTGCTATATGTTGTGATGCCTCCTCCCACACATACCCCCTATAGGAGTTTCAGAGAGGAGCAGCGGCTGAAGTCCCTGGCTCTGTCACTCCTAGAGGAGATAGATTGCCATGGTGTTGTAGGAGGCAAAGTGGAAGCCTGTGATGAAACTGGCAGGACCCTGTGCCACTTTTATACACTGCACTTTCTTTCATCGTAGTGAGGAGATTTAATTGGGATGAACGTCCTGCAATATAGTATTCCCAAATCCTAACCAAGCTGGGACTCCCACTCAGCTTTCCTCAAAGCACCACCCCAGGCCAGCCTGCCGCTGATCTGCTTGTTTCTTTCCTTTTATATTTTCTGATTCTACACTAGGGCTTGGAAATTCTGAGTGATTGTAAGTTCTGTGCAAATATACGAAAGAGGTTTTCTGTTTGGATTTCACAGTAACCCCTTGCAGATTAAATGATTATAGGTTTATTTGCAGCATGCAGGAATTTCCTCCAACTTGTATGATGCAACCGAGCATGAGAGATAAAGCCTGGAGTAACTTGAAAGGTTATTTTTAATTCATCCTCAAATAAGCCCTAATCTTATAAAAATAGACTCCCTTACAAACAGTACTTTGGGAATCAAGTTTTGTCTACATTATAACTCATTATTTGGTACATTACCAAAAAAAAAAAAAAAATCCAGAGAAGCTGAACCTATTTTAAGACATTAATTCAAAAAAGTCTGTGTAGGCCAGAGAAAGTGTATGAAACCCAGATTAGAAAGTGTTTTTGAGACTCTTCTTCCTGTCTGAATGTCTGATTATCACATTTAAAGAAGCCTAATGCCGTTTGCAGAGAATAGCTGGTTTTGTCAGGCATCCTTTTAGAACAAAATCTCCTTGGAGTTTCTAGGTCAAGATAAGCCAAAGGGTGTGAGATGTGCTCTGTGAAGAGGTTTAGCCAGGGGTGGGGAATGGATGTTCTGGAGGAAAGGCTGTGAAGGGCTGGCAGAGAGCCACTGGACCACTTGCACACACAACTACAGCTGCAGCACTGGTTAGCATAACCTCGGCTTTGCTGTGGAGATCCTGTACGGGATACTGGCATAATAGCCTGTCACTCTTGGTAAATCTCCCCCAAAAAGGAGGTAGCTATACCATGGAAGGAATACAGAAAAAAAAACATAACTGGGTTCATTCCCTCCAGTGACAAAGAGACTTATGGTCAGCTCAGGGTTATTACTCCCACACAAGATAGCTCTCATGCACGTTTATGGATGATGGGTGAATAATGTCTGGCTTATGTCAGACAGCATCTTCTCCCATTAGATTAAGAGTTCTGCCTTCAGTCTATTTCCCCCTCTCCCCCCAACTCTGGGTCATTCTTACTTTGAGTCACTTGCTGGCTGACAGATTCCTCCAGGGACTAGAGACATCAGCGCATGTCTGCCAAGGACCATCTACCAGAACTATAATAGAAGTTTTTAATCTGCCTTCATTCCAGGTCTAAAACCTTTCTGTTCCAACATGAATATAAGGCTTGTTTTATTTCTTCTGAGACAATGCAGGGACAATATGGATGAGAAAAGGCCTGTGCACTTATGTGCTAAGACACTGTAAGGGGAAATAATTCCCAGGATTAGAGGCTAAATAAAGAAATACAATTTAAAAAAAACAAACAATAAGCCACCAGACACAAGAAATAATATTAATTTTAACAAGAGAGGACAGAGAGTGTTGGAAACGTAGGGGCCCAAATTCTCTGCTGCACGGAGTTTCTGTGTGGCACAGCAGAGGGGGCCGCTCCTTGAATCGCAGGGTAGATCTGAACCCATGGTTGGTTAGAGCAGCAACTAGGCTGCTCTAACTTATGCCAGCTGACTGCAGTAGTTGGAGCTCAATGCACTCTTGTACATCCGTGCCCCCTCACAAATCTTTCTCCCCCATTCCGCAGGAATTCTCAGCTAGCCAGATCTGGCTGCTTCCTGGCCTTTTGTGTACCACCAGAGAAAAAGCAAAGGGGCCAGAATGCACAAGAGAATCTGCCCTCTAACATATACCAGTTAATGAATGTTGGTGCTCTGATGTTTCTGTAAAAAGCTAGTAGAAGATGGGATGAAAATTACAAGCAAGGAGGAAAGCAGGCAAGAAATCTGTGAACTGACTAATCTGAGACAAACCAATAAAATGTAAAAATACGTGACACATACACGCTGCGCCAGTATGGATGACCTAGCTGTCAATCTATCAAGCATCCAATCACACTGCCTAAGCCCTGGTACAAAATAAAGGATCAAATTGATTTAACTACAGAAGACTGCTGTTGTGCTGAACTACTCTTACCTAGTTGGATGGATTTTTTTTTTTATTTGTCTGAAGTTTTCCTTTTCTGCCTGTGAACGGCTCATACGTTCTTCAGTCCTCCATTGTGGCAAAGCTCATGCAAAGAGATGGGAATTATGCGATGATCGGAACATACACAGTATTTCTAACCCCAAATTTTGTTGGGTGCAGGAGAATGAGTCAGCCTGCACCCAACAAAATAACTGCCTTATAAATTAGGAGATTTTAAAGTAAAATCATACAATTTGGATAATTTTTCTTTATCTTCAGGTTTTAAGTCTTTAGGGTGCACTCAGGTCACATTCTCAAGCTTTTCTCAGAAAGCCCCAGTGCTAGAGAAACCTGCTCTTTATAAAAGGAAGCTGGGAGTCTCATGTCTTCAGTAGCTCGGGCTTTAGTTAGCTTGGGATTGTTCTGATCTCTTCTGGGAGTCAGTTCCCTAGTGCAGAGTCCTCTGTTGAAAAGCTCTGACCCTGCAAGCTGCACTGTGGGCCTCAACAGTTTCACCAGCCCTGATGATTACAGCTGTGTCGATGGTTCCTGACAAGAAGGTCTTAAAATGCCCACCCCAGGCTCCTTTTGGATCAGTTTTCTGCTTGATTTTGGGGAGTACAAACATACATTGTTTTTGGAATGATTTTAATATTACTTTCAAGTGATACTACACGAACGCTGGCATCTTTTCTCTTACTGCTGCATACTGAGAAAGCTGATCATCTGGCTAACCAGCACCTTTGTGCAATTGGCACTAAAAACTGGATTTAAAACGGGGCTGTTCCTCTTCCTTTCCCTCCCTTTTTTTGGTCACTTGGCTTCTGAGGGCAGGGATTGTGTTTTCATATTGAATGGACAGTAGCTAGCACTAGCAAGTTACAGCAATGAGAATCAGGATAATTGTTTGGCTACTAATAACATGCTTAACTTTGCATGCTAGAATTCCGGCCAGATCCTCAGCTGGTATAAATCAACAATCAGTTAAAAGTGCTACACTGATTTACATCAGCTGAGGATCTGCTAATCAAATGTCATGCTTCTGGGTGCAAGCTGATCATCACAGTAGTCAGGAAGGAACTTACCCCAGATACAGCATTGAATGATTACCTAGATAGCTATCAAGCTACCAGGAAGAGCATGTTGGTTAGGTTTGTGTGTATTTTTACTTTGCTTTGGCCTGCCTCTAAAGAATTAGGTATTAGCTACGGCTGAAGGAAAGCCAGAAGATTTAATGACTTGATGCAGTATGACATCTCCTATGTTCCTAAGTAATAATGACCAATCACAGACCAATGCTATATCTGCATGAAAATACAGCCTGCAACTATGAATTCGTGGGTCAAGAGATATGATACTCTACATCACCATGGAGACAACATGAGCCGAAAGGTAAAAAAATAGAAACTGTAACATTCCACAAACTATGGAAGGTCAGATTCTTAACTGGGCCAAATAAACCATAGGAGCAGAGGGAAGAGCACAAAAGATGTTTGTGGCTCCCTGATGCTGGGGCAGGATCTGCCCTGGCCAAGTCCCTAATGTGGTTTAGAGCAGCCTCAGACAATTATTTTCCACCAATTCCTTTTAAAAACATAATTCCCTCAAAATATGAACAGTACCTGCTTGCCTCCCTAAATCAGAAGTCTCCAGCAGCTCTCCCATAACAGTCCTTAATGGATAGAAATCACATCTGATTGTCCACTTGTGCTGACAACTGTGGTTTTTTGCACCACAGAGAGGTCAGCCCTGGATCAGCTATTACTCAAGCTGGTATCCTGCATGGTAGGAGAAAGATGGTCTGGCCAAAAGTACCCAGGCTCTGGAGTATCTGTAATCCTACTCTCACGTACAACCTGTCTCTTTTCCCCTCCAGGCTGGAAAATAGGTGTCCAGACTTTAATTGACTCACATGGATAAGAACAAAGAGAACTGAAATGGTATTTAAAGAGAACTGTAGTCTAGGGCTTGGAGCTTAGGAATGGAAGCTAAAAACAGCAGCATTCTAAACCTGCAGCTGCCACAGGCTCACCATATGCCTCCCAGAGTCAGTTTGCATCTTGAGAAACTGGTAGCTCATTGAAATGAAGAGAGATCTCCCTATCATTAATGGTTGTCCCACTGCTGAAGGAGCATATTTCCTCTATAATAACTCCTATTTCACAGGGGGATTTAGAGAGTTATTTTAGTACCTATTTGTGAAGTGTTTTGAAGAAGAGTAGTGCTATTCAGATGCCTAAGTAGTAGTATGATCACCAGATAAGTCACAGTTACAAATTCATACCATGTACAAAGATGGAAGAAGTGCAATCAACATTGGACTCTGAAACACACAGTGAAGATACGTATCTATTGGAAAGAGCTTTACAGAATAGATGAATGCTGCTACCTCATCACCTTTCTTGAGCCTAAATTGCATTTGGAACAGCAACCCCACCTTGTGATGTGTTAGACAATATCAATTTCCTCCTCTTCAGTTGTGAATTCAACTCCAGAGCTCTTAAAAACAGGCCAAGGTAACTAGCTTCTCTGGCCAGCATTCCATCTGCAGAGCTAGTTAGCTGCAGTGAGGAATGCATTGTCTTAAGCCGATGGCTGTGTCAAGTATCCCTCCCTCAGCTTAGGGTGACCAGACAGCAAGTGCGAAAAATCGGGATGGTGGTGCTGGTGGTGATAATAGGCGCCTATATAAGACAAAGCCCCAAATATTGGGACTGTCCCTATAAAATTGAGCCATCTGGTCACCTTACCTCAGCTTGTATGAAAACCAGGCTGTCTAAAAAGCAATTCACACTTGCATTTAAAAGCATCACTGTACTGTTTTAATTGTTCATGTTCATAATAGCTGCATGATCTCTTCAGAAGTGAGATAGTCAGAGACCTCTGCTAATTATATTTCAGAGGTAGGGAAACATCCACAGCTTGCTGAAGACAATAATTCCTGAGTCAAGGTCTGGTTCCTCTGTAATGACCAGCACTGCTGGAATCTAATATATGTAGATTGATTTTTCAGAATTACACATGGAAATATAAAAAAGAGTCAAACATTTCCCAGCATGTACTGCTCTTCCCTCAAGTGAGGCTATAATAAACTATTAAGGACCATATTATTAATGGTATTTAGGCTCCTAATATACAGATAGGTGCCTAGTGGGATTTTAAAAATGCCTAGGTCTCTAATGCCTATTGATTTTTGGCATCTTTAGGTGCCTAAATACCTTTGAAAATAACTAAAGCACTACAAAATTGAGTGTAGACTAGGCCTGGATTTTTTGTTGTAGAAAATGTATACACATGCCATGATATCTCATTGTCGAGTAATTGCATCGGAATGCCAAAGAGAAGGTGAGTGGGTGTCAACGCTCACCAGCCTGTCATATGCAGACTGAAAAAACAGATGAAGAAAGTCTGCAGCACATGGAAACCTGAGCTCAGGATGCAAGAAATATATGAACATAACAGTAAAAAGAAGAGCAGTGGGAAGAGAGATTATTTTATTTATTATTTTAGTTATCGGTACTGCAGTAGCTTTGAAGGATCTCCATCAACTTGAAACCTAGCCAATTAAAAACATATTTTAAAAATAGTTTCAGGTGTTACATTTGCCTTGAGTTCCTCTCACAAATGTTTTGGTTTTATAATCACATTTTCCTATACTTCTGACGGTTTCCTTCTCCTCTTATAGCTCCATCAAAGACCCATGCAAACAAAGGAAATTAACAGTATATGGGAGAAAAACACAAAAATTGACTAAACACAAAGTGCTTCCAAATCACAAAGTCAACAAAGCAATAAATAAATAAAATAAAAAGAGAAATATATTTTTCCTCTAATCCCTTATTTATAGTAATCTAGAGGCAACTTGTAATAACAGTACATGAAACATTTTCAGTCAGAAGTGTAATTTTTAAGTTGATGGTATTCTTTTAAGCAAAATAAGTGTGCTAAATGCAATATATAAGGGTAGAACCAATCAATGTAGAATGCTGGAAACTGCAAGGGAAAGAAAGACTGTAGATATTGGGCCTTATTTCCAAAAGGGGCCTCCTTTTGTGCCCATGCAAACATGTGTGTCATTGTTCAAACACTAACATTTATTATGACACCTTAAGTGGCACATAAGCGGTGTCGGTCCTCTGCACAGGGGTGATTTTAATATTGAGAGCCAGACTTGAAAAAAGACTATGGAACCTGGCCTATAAAGTATAGACCCCTTCACCTCCCACTGAAATGCAATTACCCTTTGGGAGGAATGCAGCAGCTTTTAGACAGCCCAAAGCAATATTGCACAACAATTTAAATTCAGAAAATGAATAATCAGTAGTTATAGCTGTGATAGCTGTGTTCTCACTTGAAACCCCCACCCGCCCCAATTTACAATTTGGCTGAAACTCGGTAAAAAAAAATCTGAGCCTCAGGGCAAATATATACCAAATGTCTCCAGAGACTCCAAAAATTAAAAGATAAAAAAGGGGAATAATCACTTTGACATGATGTTGTTATAAAAGAAGTGATGTTTCATGCTCATACAACTAAAAATAATATTTGGACAGAAACAGAGAAAAGGTGAACCTCACTTGAATAAAATATTTTTAATTATAGATAAAGGCTCCAATTCTGCAAAAATGTATGCACATGCTTAACTTTGCACATTTCAGTAATCTCATTGCTTTAAGTACAATTACTGATGTGCTTAAAGTTAAACATTAGCTGTATGCAGGATTGGGTGGGATTGCTAACAGGGTGACATTTTCAAACATACTCAGCTTTGAAGTTAATGGGAGTTTTACTACTGATTATCCCCAGAGGGCACAAAAGACAGGGAGTGCTGCTTAGAACATAAGAATGGCCATATTGGGTCAGACCAAAGGTCCATCTATCCCAGTATCCTGTCTTCCGACAGTGGTCAATGCCAGGTGCCCCAGAGGGAACGAACAGAATAGGCAATCATCAAGTGATCCATTCCCTGTCACTCATTCCCAGCTTCTGGCAAACAGAGGTTAGGGACACCATCCCTGCCCATCCTGGCTAATAGCCATTGATGGACCTATCCTCCATGAATGCATCTAGTTCTTTTTGAACCCTGTTATAGTCTTGGCCTTCACAACATCCTCTGGCAATGAGTTCCACAGGTTAACTGTGTGTTGTGTGAAGAAATATTATATTTTGTTTGTTTTAAACCTGCTGCCTATTAATTTCATTTGGTGACCCTAGTTCTTGTGTTATGAGGAGTCAATAAATAACAAATAACACTTCCTTATTTACTTTCTCCACACCAGTCATGATTTTATAGACCTCTAGCATATCCCCCCTTAGTCGTCTCTTTTCTAAGCTGAAAAGTCCCAGCCGTTTCATATGTCTAATAATTTTTGTTGCCCTTTTCTGAACCTTTTCCAATTCTTTCATATCATCCCCCTTCTTGAGATCCTGCACAAAATCCCACCATCTGAGTTCCATGGGGATCTGCCAGGTTTATGGGGGAAGGAGGGGTGGAGTCACTTTCTTTCACCCCTTTCTCAGCAGAGGAGACGTAAGCAGCAGAGCTCCGTGCCAGAATTATTGCTGCTTGAAGCAAATGCCCAGGGTTGAGTGGCTTCTACATCCTCCCTCACTGCCCTTCTATCCAGGGGGCAATCTGCAGTAAACTCCTTTAGATGAAACAAGTGGAAATTTCTTGTCCCTCCAGTTTCTCTTGGGGTGCGCACCAGGACAATGGCAGCAGCAGGTACATTTAAAGACAGAGATCTTCCCCAATGCAGTTGTAAAATGCCTCCTTCGAGAGCTCATGAAAACTTGCCTATCACAATCAGAAATTTTACTTTCAAGAAATTAAAAGCTGTATGCAGTGTGTTGTGCAAGGCATTGCCTGCCTGTGCCATATCCTCAGCACTTGTGCACGGGGGTGGACAGTCCCCATGTTAGCCAACCTGTATGAAATCAGTGTAATTTCTGGTTAAAACAAACAACCTTTTGTGATTATTATGCAAATAATGAGGCTGCCAAGTCTGATTCACCCCCTGTGAGCCTTACACATGATCCTTTGCAAAAATACCAAACTGACTGGTGCCGTGGGGCATCCTAATTCAGCGAACTCAGTTTTTATCAGATATACGTGTAGTTATCCAGCCCTCTTTCTTGAATAGGGGCTCGTTCAGTGAGCACTCTGAGGCAGGGGTCTTGTGGAAAAAAACAGTACACCTCTACCCCGATATAACGCGACCCAATATAACACGAATTCGGATATAACACGGTAAAGCAGTGCTCAGGGAGGCAGGGCTGCGCACTCCGGTGGATCAAAACAAGTTAGATATAAGATTTTTTGGCTCCCGAGGACAGCGTTATATTGAGGTAGAGGTGTACATGATCATAGAGAGATAAGGCGGGTGAGGTAATATCTTTTATTGGACCAAGAACAGCTCTGGGTGGCTCGAAAGTTTCTCTCTCTCACCAGCAGTAGTTGGTCCAATAAAAGATATTACCTCACCATGTCTCTCTAATATCCTGGGACCAACACAGCCACAACTACACTGTGTAGTGCACGATTGTTTAATTACTGATTGTATCATAATGCATGTGCAGAAGGAGGGTGAATTTAGGTTGCACAGGCAACTTTAATGCTGGCCTTTCCTAACTGTAGAGTGCTTGACTTTGTGTCTTTTCACATATTTAATGGAAAAGATATATTATAATATTTATCACGTGATTTCTCACGTTACCCCTGCGATATCAGCTCTATACATGCAGTCTCGGTCTCCTGAGTGAACCCCAAACACTCTCATTTTGAAACCATAATGCTGGCTTTCCTCCTAGCATTTTATTTCACCCATTTAAAAGCCTAGGAGGAGATGCTGGAGCTCAGACCGTTTTCTATGTAGCTCCTCCCCACGTGCATGTGGAGCAGCCGCCCTATGAACATCGTCCTGCAGCCAATGATACTGATGTCACTACGTGCCCCCTGCACACTCCAGTTCTGCCAGGCTGAACAAATCGCTGTGTACCCTCGTCCTCCTCCCTCTCCGACCAAACCAGGCCTTAGCCCCACCCTTCCAGATCCCTTCTAGGACATGGCGATTGGTGCAGGCAGGAGAGTTTCTGGGGCCCCCATTGGACGTCTCGCCGTGCCTGTCACCGATGTCGGCCTGGCTGCTTCCTTGCTAGGGCTAGGGGAAAACTTCCTTATTATTGTTATTGTGGGTGACTCGCAGGGTAAGCCCGGCCCGAGCCAGAGGTGCAGCGCAGCTGGACGGAACGCGGGGAGCAGCTGCAGCCGCCGCAGGAGGTGAGTAGCGCTCGCTCGCTCGCAGCCAGCCCAGCCGGGCAGCCCTCCATGGCTGCGACCCCAGCTTGCTGCGGATTGCAGATCCCCCTGGCAGGCATTTTTGTCATGGGCTGGGGGGAACGCAGAGCCGCCGCGCTCAGCTTTCCGGGGGGTGGGCAGTGTTGGGAAGCTGTAACCAAGTCAGCCCCTCTACACCCTTTCCCCCAAACTAGCTCTCCTCCCCGGGGATTTCCTGTGTCGCCAGTGGAGGTGGCTGCTGGGAGGGAGATAGGGAGATCATTGCTGGCTTTTATTAGCCAGAGATACAAGCAGGTTTGCCTGACTTTCCCCTTCCCCCTTGCACGTTTCTGTGCTTAAAGTGAAAAGGGCCAGGAAAAAGACCTCACCCAGTTCGGTATAGGCTGGGCTGTACAAGGGACTAAACCAGTTCACTTCAGTGAGCCAACGGGGATTTGTGGGCTATGTACTCAGCTGCCGAAGAGAGCGAGCAAAGATCCTAACGCATGTAATCCGTGGTAGGCGGCTTCTTGCAAGCGGCTCCTTCTCTTCTCTGCAGCCTACCAGGGTTAGCAGCATTAGCATCCAGGCTTTTCCTGGGAGATAGGGGGTGTGCATTCAAAGGACTTGTCTGGGTGGTGTGGGGTTTTCACGGCTCTCCCGGAATTGTGGTTTTTCTCACAACTCAGCTGATACACACAGCAAAGTGGGTAAGCAAGATTAACCATTTTTATTAGCGAGGCAGCAGCGGAATTTGTCAAGATCCAAACGATCCACCCTGGATTTTATTTAGGGTAGATCTTACCTATCTGCCTTGTGTCTGATACCTCCAGGAATGTACGTAGAGGGATGTTGCTTAGTTAGGTCTTTATCCTTTTACCCATTTCAGCATTTTATTCTCTCCCTGCCTGGCTCTCTGTAGGGGGCAGAGACCAATTCTTAGTTTCATTTTGGTCTGATATTTTCAGAGATGCTAAACAACCCCGACTCCCTCAGCCTCAGGAGCTCAGCGGCAGCATCTTTGAAAAGCAGACCACGTGTTCCAGCCAGAGCATGAGGCTTATATACCTTTGTGTGTGTGAGTGTGTGTGCAAGGCTCATCCAGGATCTCCCCCTGGGCTCTGAGGACAATGAGGTCAAAGATAAACTGACTTATGCTAATAGTGAGTGGGTCTGGGTGGTGACTTAGATATTTGGGTCTCCTATAGGAGTTACAGTATAGTAGAGGAAAGTTAATACACTAGCCTACCTGTACATTGATAGAGAAATGGCTTTTAATAAGAGGGTTTTTACATGCGGTTGCAAAAGTCTCAGGAACTATAAACGGATGTCCTGGGGTGTAGCTCTACAAAGGAGTATATTGTACTTCTGCGCACCTCAGTGGCATGTGTCTGCATATATGCAAAGAGTTTAAATTGTAATAGATGAAAAATTCATGCATCTAGAAAATTTTAAATCACTATTAGCAGTTTAATGGCCTGTACAGTACCATTAAAGATACTCTAGAAAATTGCACAGGCAAGGATCCTGCAAGTGATTTTCATGCCTGTATAACTTTAGTCATGTGAGTAGTACCACTGACTTCAATGGCTTGAATAGGGATTGGGAGTGGCTGGCTCACTACAGAAGCAGCTTTTCCTCTCCTGGAATTGACACCTCCTCATCTATTATTGGGAGTGGACTACATCCACCCTGATTGAATTGGCCTTGTCAACACTGGTTCGCCACTTGTGAAGTAACTCCCTGCTCTCCATGTGTCTGTATATAATGCCTGCATCTGTAGCTTTCACTCTATGCATCCGAAGAAGTGAGGTTTTTACTCACGAAAGCTTATGCCCAAATAAATCTGTTAGTCTTTAAGGTGCCACCAGACTCTTTGTTGTTACTGACTTCAATGGGACTACTCTCAGGAGTAATGCTATGTGTTTGGCAAGATTGGGTCCTAATTCGATGTCCATTTGCATATGATTTATTTTTAAGAACAAAAATTGGCTTCCATCCAGATGTCCCAGAAAAATGGATTCTCAGAGTCTTTTAAATGCATTGTAGGCAATTTATTTGTGGCTGTGTTCCCCAAACAAAGAAGCACGTTCATTGACCCTCTAAAAGTCTAAAGCATATAGCTAGTGAATTCTCTCTGGGGTTCTAAATGACTAAAATAATCAGCTGAACTAGCATTTTGCTCTCTAAAGCATTTTCCTCGTCCTAGTGATCATGATACTTAGGGTTTGTGTACACTACAAAATTAGGTCAAGGAATGGTAGGTTGTCCTATAGCCACCGCAGTAATTATATTATTATGTTGGTGTCCACACTGCCTTCCTGCCAGTGGTGCATGTCCTCACCAGGAGCATTTGCACTGACTGAAGTGGGGCATTGACAGCCAGAGTGTGGGGCACTGACAGCTGCGTGGGGCTCACAGCTGGAGTCCCCCCACCCCGGGGCTGACAGCCAGAGCCAGAGAGGAAATGTGAAATAATAGCAGCAATCTGGTGGCACCTTAAAGACTAACAGATTTATTTGGGCATAAGCTTTTGTGGGTAAAAACCTCACTTCTTCAGATGCATCTTCTTCTCTATGGGCCAAGAGCAACAAGTAAATCAGCCATCCCCAGGTTGGTCTCCCAGGCAGATACCTCGGGGAGCCCCCTTAGCTATTCTGTTGATGCTAAGGCTTGTGATTATGTAGGTGTCAGAAGCTCTCTGAGGACTCAATGAGTGTGTTAGTGCTCCTACCTGATCAGCTGGCAGGGTTGTCAGTGGAAAAAATGTGAAGCAGTTCCTCCGTCTCACCTGGCCCATCCTCCAGAGACTGAGAACCCTCCTGGTGTGGAGAGCAAAAGAAATTGGAATTGGGTGTTGTACCTGGATCTCCTGCAGGCCAGGGCAAAGGTGGTCCCAAGGCGATCATCTGACCCATTCACTCACTCTCCACTTCTTCACATTGCCAAAGACTCACGTCCCAGAATTTTAAGAAGTTGACTGGATTTTTATTTCCGTAGTCCAGTGATTTCAACTTTATTTTCAGTACCAGTTTCCCCTTTCAGCCCTGTTAGCCCCATAAATAGGTGTCCGTTGTAGTGGCACCGTGCTTCTGGGATGTAGTCACATTCTTTTTTCCCCTTTATATACTAGATGTTAAAAAGGACACTGTCCTCACGAGGGCTACAAAATAGGGATTAGGAAGATTTTTGTTTGAATTGTCCCACGTGCTGAGGATACTTTGCTTGTACATCGGAAGTGAAGGTGCCGTGCATTCTGTCACACGTGGAACTGTTCTTGTAAGCCTTGCACTTTTTTGCTGCCTGTCCTGATTTAGCTCAAATGTCGAGTTGTAGCAAAATGAGGGTCGCTAGGACAAGAATTATTTCCGTTAGGAGAAAAAACATTGTGAAGGGACCGTTTGGTAAATTCTGTAATTATTAGGGCAGTGTCAGTAGAAGAAGCACATTAGTTACCACTGCAGTCCCGTGAACAACAATGAAGGAAAAGTTTATTTGTTCATGCTCCGCCAATTGGCAGACATCAGTGTTTTGGGAGCGCTTAGCATTGAGCATTGTTTGTTGTGAGTACAGTACCGTGTTTACTTTAACTCACTTTCTCAGAGGTGGTGTGGTTATAGCAGTAGCTTTTGCTTCTAGCTCTTGAGGTTGGTTGGAACAATAAGTTCCTATAATCACATGAGGAGGCTATTAGATACCATGCTGGTAAAAAGAGCTACCTATGTTTGTTTAGTTAGATGCAGGATTGTGTAGGACAAAAAGGTGTTAGTGTCCTATGACTACAGGGGTGGTAATGGGCCACTTCGTCTTAAGTGGTTCCTTAGATTACGTGTTAACTATTTGTGCTAAACCAGGGGTGGGAAACTTTTTGGCCTGGAGGGCCACATCTGGGTATGGAAATTGTATGGTGGGCCATGAATGCTCACGACATTGGGGGTTGGGGTGCAAGAGGGGGTGAGGGCTCCGGCTGGGGGTGCGGGCTCTGGGGTGAGGCCAGACATGAGGAGTTCAGGGTGCGGGAAGGGGCTCTGGACTGGGGTAGGGGGTTGGGGTGCGGGTGTAAGGTCTCTGGCTGGGGGTGCAGGCTCTGGGGTGCAGGAGGGTAGGACCAAGGGGTTCAGAGGGCGGAAGGGGATCAGGGCTGGGGCAGGGGGTTGGGGCTCTGGAGAGGGTCAGCGGTGCAGGCTCCGCTTACCTCAAGCAGCTCCCGGAAGCAGTGGCATGTCCCCTCTCCGGCTACCCCATCTGCAGGTGCTGCCCCTGCAGCTCCTATTGGCCGTGGTTGCCGGCCAATGGGAGCTGCGGGGGCGGTGCTTGGAGCAGGGCTGCGTGCGGAGCCCCATGGCTGCCCCTATGTGGAGGAGCCAGAGGGGGGACATGCCACTGCTTCCGGGAGCTGTGCGGAGCCATGGCACACACGGAGCGGGGCAAACCTCAGACCTTGCTTTCCGGCAGGAGCTCGAGGGACGGATTAAAATGTCTGAAGGGCCGAATGTGGCCCCAGGGCTGTAGTTTGCCCACCCATGTGCTAAACTGTTCAACCTTGTATTTAGGTGGACACACTGAGTACCTTTCCCAGACCTGCAGGGGAGCTCTGTGTAGCTCAAAAGCTCGTCTCTCTCACTAAAAGAAGTTGGTCCAATTAAAAGATATCACCTCACCCACCTTGTCTCTCTATTTAATTCAGTTATATCTACACTGCACTTTGATTGGTAAAACTTTTGTCTGTCATGGGTGTGAAAAAAACACCCTGCTGACCGACAAAAGTTTTACCCACGAAAAGCACCAGTGGGAGACACACTCCCACCGACAAAGCTACCGCCCCTCATTGGGGGTGGTTTTATTTTGCTAGCAGGAAAGCGGCTACATGGATGACTTTACAGCAGCACCGCTGTGCTGCTCTAAGGTATGTAGTATAGACATAGCCTTAGAAGCAGAGTAACTTATACTGGTAATCCTGTAAATCGATTCTTTCCTCACCTAAATCAAATGCAGCATGTCCTTCAGTTTTGGGCAGAGGATAGGTGGCAGCCTCCTGGCTCTCCCATCCAATAAGGCCCTCCTCAAAATATTCCGTGCAGCGAGGGATTTTCCTCTTTGTTATTGTGCTGCACACACCCCACTGAAGAATTACTTTTGGAAGGTTGGTATTTGCAGATGTCTCTTCCTGGCTTAGCATTGGAGAGTCTCTGCAAACAAACTGATCTGCTGCAATACAACCATTCTAATCTGTAGATGTTAATACAGATCCCACATTGAGGTGGTTGTGTTCAGATTTACATGTCAGGTTCCATTGAAAATCAGTGAGGAACACCGTGGGCGTGTGCTGTGGTTGGACTGGCCAAAGATCTTTGATCTTGCAGATTCTGGCCTAATTTACAAAAGGGACTAGTGACTTTATTAATTAATGGAGTTGCCAATGGGATGCTGTTGTGGGAAAAGCAAATGTCATTCTAAGGTGTATTGCATAAAATGGCCATACTGGGTCAGACCAATGGTCCATCTAGCCCAGTATTCTGTCTTCCCACAGTGGCCAATGCCAGGTGCCCCAGAGGGAATGAACAGAACAGGGGATAGATCACTCAATAATTTCCCTATTGTCCATCCCAGCATCTGGCAGTCAGAGGCTTATTACCAGGCGTGTTGTATGTAAGACATGGGTGGCAATTGTTAAGCTCTACTCGGCACTGGTGAGGCCTCAGTTGGAGTATTGTACGGATCCCTCCTCCCTTAATGTACTTGGCCCCTCTCCCCGGCAGCTGAGCCCGGGCCTGAAGTGAGCCACCGCTGCCTCCTAGCCAAGCTCTCTCAGACAGGAGCAGCTCTGTCTCACTCCCCACCTAGCTGCCAGGGAGAGCGGCCAAACGTGCCAGGGGGAGGCGCAGGGAGAGAAGGACAGAGCCCCGCTCTCTCCCTACCAGGCCAATCTGGGGGGGCACTTGACCCCACATGCCCCCCCTACATGTTGCCTCTGCCACCTTAGACAATTTTGGGGGCTTTCACTTTCACAGGATGGCACCTCTGGAAAAATCAGATTCCATTTCCCAGGGGTGTCTCAAGTTGGGCACCCATAATGACTAGTCACTTTTGAAAACTTAGGCATATATATATATATCTATATTCCCCCCCCCCCTTTACCTATTGCCTGTCCTTTAAGATTTCCACATGGTGGCCATCAGGATAAAGGCTTGTCTACAGTACAGAATTAAGTCGACTTAAGTTACGTTGACGATCATAAGCCGCTTTAATTACATCGGTTGTGCACGTCCACACAACGCTCCTTGTATCAGCGAAGCGTGTCCCAGTCGTTGCTCTTGCATCAACAGAGAGAGAGTTGCATTGTGGGTAGCTATCCCACTGTACAACTCGCCACCCTCTGTCACCCTCTGCCTCTGGGAGCTCTGGGAATGGATTGTGATGCATCATGGGGGGGCATGTTCGCCATCCCATGATGCATTTATTTCCATCCCATCATTCCATGGGCTTCCAAATTCGTTTAGTGCCATTTTTCAACAGCCCTTGTAAACTGTGCACCCGCCATCTCTGTCTAACAGCATGGATCCTGAGTTGCTGACCATTGTGGTGATGAACGTTATGAACACAACACGGCTGGTCCTGCATTATTTCATGAGCTGCGAAACAGAGAATGACTCGGTGGTGCCTGCCCTGCTGGCTGCCATGGAAACAAATAATTCAAGATTGCTGCTGGCATTCACGGAACAGCTGCACGCGGTGGACCGTCGGTACTGGGCTCGGGAAACAAGCACTGAGTGGTGGGATCGCATCGTGATGCATGTATGGGATGATGAGCAGTGGCTGCAGAACTTTCGGATGCGCAAATCCACCTTCCTGGAACTGTGTGCGGAGCTCGCCCCAGCACTGCGGCGCAAGGATACCAGAATGAGAGCTGCCCTCACTGTTGAAAAGCGAGTGGCAATCGCTGTGTGGAAGCTGGCAACTCCAGACTGCTACCGGTCAGTCGCAAAGCAGTTTGGAGTTGGAAAGTCCACTGTGGGGGCTGTGGTAATGCAAGTGTGTAGGGCCATTAATCGCCTCCTGCTACGAAGGACTGTGACTCTTGGTAATGTGCAGGAAATAATTGATGGCTTTGAGGCAATGGGATTTCCTAACTGTGGAGGGGCAATAGATGGAACTCATATCCCAATTTTGGCCCCAGACCATCTTGCAAGGGAGTATATCAACCGAAAGGGCTACTTTTCTATGGTCTTGCAGGCGCTGGTGGATCACCGGGGCCGTTTCACTGACATCAACGCAGGGCGGTCAGGGAAGGTGCATGATGCGCACATTTTTCAGAACACTGGACTGTATAGAAAGCTGCATTCTGGGACGTTCTTTCCAGACCAGAAGATTCCAATGGGGGATGTTGAAATGCCCATAGTGATCCTGGGAGACCCCGCCTATCCCTTGCTGCCATGGCTCATGAAGCCTTACACTGGGAAACTAGACAGCAGCAAGGAGCGCTTCAACAACAGACTCAGCAGGTGCCGAATGACCGTTGAACATGCCTTTGGCCGATTAAAAGGTCGTTGGCGCTGCCTTTTTGGCCGGTTAGACCTCGATGAGGAAAATATTCCCATGGTCATTGCGGCATGCTGTATTCTGCATAATATTTGTGAAGTGAAGGGGGAAAAGTTTCCCCAGGAGTGGAGCGCTGAAGTTGAACGGCTGGCTGCTGATTTTGAGCAGCCAGATACCAGGGCAATTAGAGGGGCACAGTGTGTGGCTATTCGAATCAGGGAGGCCTTGAAAGAGCATTTTGACCATGATTCCCAGTAATGTGTCTAAGCATTTGGCCAGGCACTGTTTACTTGCTGCCTTGAATGGTCCCAGTAGCGCTTGCTTCCTGAGCTTTAATTGTAGTGAGCAAATGTTCCTGCCTTTAGCCACTGTGTTTAAATGTTAGCACCGACTAACGTGTGTATGACACAAATAAAAAAGTTTGTATCAAAGAAGAAAGTTTAATAACAGGACAAAACACATTTTTTTTTTTTTGGTCAAACTAGGGACATGGAAATGAGGAACAGTCTCGGTTACAGCTCTCGCAGCTGAGTGTAACTCCAGCTTTCACTGTGAAACCAGTCCCTAGGGGTGGAGTGCAAGGCGTACTGCGAGGGACCGGGAACATGCGTAGAATGTGGTGGGGAGTTTGGGGAGGAATGGAGTTCTGTATTAACTGCAGGGGGACTTGTGCATGGATGTGCTCTGACTGCAGTGTGATGAGGGACTTGAGCATCTCTGTCTGGTCCTCCAATAGCTTCATCATCTGCCCCTGCCCATCTCTCCTTTCCAGGGTATCCATCCTGAGTTTTTCATTAATTGTCCACACTCTTGTTTCATTATGTGCTGCATCTGTTGACTGCAGCACTTCACGAAACATATCCTCCTTACTCCTCTTAGTTCGCCACCTTATCTTATGGTGGCGCTTCACCGGTGTGGAGGAGTGGGTCCTCAAGGGCACATCTGCAGAAGCCAAAGAAATAATGAACAGCGACAGTATGACAGTATTGTGAGTGTGCTCACAGCTGTGAATTATAACATTTACACACACCTCTTTCTCATGGTCCCTTGGGGAGCACACGGGACAGCGCAAGTCCCAAATACGGTGAGTTCGGCAGGAGGCACAGGGGAGAATTGGGAAGAATGGACTAAGGGTCTGGGTGGTTTCCGAAGGGAGTAATTAGAAGCCCCAAGGGAGACTTTTCTGAATATTGGTACCGTTTTCCACAGGCTAGGTTAATCGAACCCGATATCTCACTCCTAAGGGTAACCTAGGATGCAAGGGTACATCTCCTGCTTGCGTATGGCTTCAGACCAGCTCTGTATGCTGCTCGCCTGTGTGCCACTCTGGTCCCTGCAGAAATTATTGTCACATGGGGCGGCAAAGTTTCGTACAGCAAGGGGGAGAAACAAGGCAGCTCTACCAATGAATTTTTGGGAGAGGATTGCAGAATACCTACAGGAAAGTTTCCTGGACATCTCTATGGAGGATTCCTGGGACATCTCGGTGCATGTTAAACTTTTCTGCTGGGCCCCCACTGCGTAGATGCACAGGCTCTGCTGCATGTCCCTTTCATGCCCCTTCTTCTGCATGCCACTAGCAATCAGCCCGTAGGTATCAAAGTTCCTATAGCTGGAGCGAAGCTACGACCTCATAGACCGGGGTGGGCAAACTATGACCCGCGGGCCGGATCCAGCCCGTGGGATTGCCACCCCCCATGGCGCCATGGGCCCCGCGCCACTCCTGGAAGCGGCCGGCACCACGTCCCTGCGACCCCTGGGGGAGGGGGAGCAGAGGGCTCCACATATTGCCCTCGCCTGCAGGCACCGCCCCCCGCAGCTCCCATTGGCCGGGAACGGGGAACCACGGCCAATGGGAGCTTGGGGGAGGTATCCACAGGCAAGAGCAGTGCGCGGAGCCCTCTGTGGCCCCTCTACCAGGGGCCGCAGGGACGTGGTGCCGGCCGCTTCCAGGAGTGGCGCAGGGCCAGGGCCAGGGCAGGCATGCAGGGAGCCTGGCCTGGCCCTGGTGTGCATCGCTGCCACCCCGGAGCTGCCCCAGGTAAGCGGCGCCGGGCTGGAGCCCCACCCCAACTCCCTACCCTGAGCCCCCTGCTGCACCCCGCACCTCTCCTGCACCCCAACCCCCTGCCCTGAGCCCCCTCCCTCACCTCTCCCTGCACCCCTGCCCTGAGCCCCCTCCTGCACTTTGCACCTCCTCCTGCACCCCAACCTGCTTCCCTGAGCCCCCTTGTACACCCCACACCCCTCCTCTGCCCCAACCCCTTGCCCTGAGCCCCTTCGTGTACACCGCACCCCCTCCCATACTCCACACTTCCTCCCGCATCCCAGCCCCCTACCCCAGTCCTACATTCATGGCCCTGCATGGAATTTCCCCACCAACCCTTGGGCCAAAAACTTTGTTCACCCCGCCATAGACCCAGCAGATCCAACAGCTCCGGTGTTCTCCATGCGGGAATGCGTTTATTGTGGAAAGCTGGCATGGTCTGCTGGGAAGGTTGCTGTGTGCATGGTCCATGCAGAGAAAACAGGAAGAGGAATTTCAAAAATTCCCAGGCTTCAAAAGCGGGAGGGGCGCACACCTATGTACTTTCAGGGCATGGAGTTCAAATTGCTGACCAGAGCAGTCAGGATGGGCATTGTGGGACACAGGGCCATTCTTAGGGATACGCAGAATACGGGGCTGCCCACGGCACCTGAAAATTTGGGGCACTACTGGTTCTTAGTGTCCACCCTCCCAGCTCTTCCTATCCCTATTCTGACCCTTCCTGCAGACTCCCACAGCTAGCTGCTGCGGCCTGATGACTCTTACTTCGGAGGGGATCTAGTAACTTAAAAGTGAAAAAGCCTCCAGCCTGCCAGACCTATTAGCACAACATTGAAACTGTTAAAGAGCCTTTCAAGTGGTAATGAAGCCATTTAACACGCATTTGCCAACCCCCAGGTATATACTGTCAGTTTCTGAATTTACTGAGCAAAACAGTTGTGCATGACTGTAATATTCTGTGAGCTGAGGGGTGAAAACTTTATTTACTCAGAACATGTTAGTCTACAGGACCTTAGTTTAAAATTTGCTTTAAAATATTTCATTAGCGAGTTGGTGAAGATTATAAAATCACATCTCTAAAAAATCCTTGCATAGATTTTTAGATGCACAATCATCTTTAGCCTTAAATGCTTGGATCTTCAGACATAGTTTTTTAAATAAATCCTTCAAAAGATCACCCTTGTCTAAAATACATATTTTAATTTTAATTACTATAGTAAAAAAAACTTGCTTCCAAAGTCTTCCTGTCCTTTCCGTCCATCCCTTTCTCCCTTTACACCCCCCCCACCCCTGTTGAAGAGAGCCCTTAAAGGGACAACACCCCTTTCTTCCAGGTAGCTGGACAGAGTTTCCCTTTCTTTACTTCTGACTATCTGATGAACTAGTTTTAAGAGAACCCTCCAGCAAAATCAGTACCTAGTAAGATATAAAATCCTTTGTTATACCTAAAATCTTTGGAAACATATTTTTTAAAGTTGGTGAAATTTCATAAACATATCTGTTGTTATGGAGATCACACAAAGTAAATTAGTGTTCCCTTTTTCTAAAAGCAATGAACATTGTTATGAACACACTAAACCTCTGTGACTGATTAATTTAAAATAATGTCTTAGTTTCAGTGAGTTAAATATGTAATAATCTGGAATGATTATTTTATGAAGGCTTAAGAGTACATTTAAAATATAAAATCAGCTTAGAAATACCGATTAAGAAAATGTGAAACAGAAAAGAGCTGCATCATGTATTCCATAATATGTAATGTTGTAATCAGCAAGACAGCTGACGCACCCTTACTACAAAGTTTTTGCAAATAAATCTCTGGCAAACTTCTGGGCATATCAAAAAACCTGTGACCGACATTCTTTTATTCCCAAGTTTAGTGCTTTTAATTAGGTACTTTCTACATGTCTGGTCTTCACCATTTGGCATGCAGTGAAAAACAAACAGTCTCCATTTTCTTTAGAAAGAAATTGCAGAAGAGTGTTTTTTTCAAATGTCATTTGCTTCATTTGGGTTCAGGGATTTGGCTGGAAGGGGTTGAGCAGGGTGGGGGAGGGAAGAGGGCGGGTCTGGGGCAGAGTGGGGCGGGGTCTGGGGCAGAGCAGGGGTGGAGTATGGGCGGGGCCACAGGCAGAAGAGGTGGGTTGGGGAGCTAACCTCCCCAAGTGGTAGCTTCACTGACCACCCATCAGGGTGGATTTGATATGAATCAAATTGATTTAAATCACTAGTCAGGAAGACTCAATTTAATCATGGATTTCTATATAAAAGTGCCTTCTTGTTGCTTGTTAAAACCTTAATACATATTCTTCACAACTCAGAGGTAAATGTAGGTTTCATTTCTAGAAGGTAATCATTATACATTTTTAAAGTGATTTATTTTGAAAATCTTTCAGATTAGTTTTACAGCTATATCAGAAAATGAATGATTGATTGGTTACTTCATTTACCAAAGGTAATTGAAGCAGATATTTATGAAGTTGTTGGGGGGTGAACTATCTCCAATTCAACAGGTTAATCATTAATATTTGGAGGATTTTCTTGCCATGTTGTATTGGGAGGAGAACATCAGACAGATATTTAAACTGTTTTATTTAACTAAAACAACAATGTTATGTATTCTGGATTTTTTTTCTTCAAGAGCAAACATAATATTTTAACAAAACAAGCATATAAATTTTTAATTTAGTTAAACATTCAAGTTTTTTAAAATCAGGTTTGTTTTTGTTAAAATTGTTTTTAACTAAAATAGTTAAATGAAGTATTTAAAAAACAAAACAAAAATTAAATCGATTCTGTCAGTCAGGTCAACATGAGAAACTTAAAATATTGGCGTCTGCAGCTAACTCAGTCATCTTCACCTTCATTTTCCTGTTTGTTCATAATCTGGAAAAGAAAAACAAGTTTTCCTGCTTTTTCGGGTCCCAAACGATTTTTCAATTTGGAATGAATTAGTCCAAAGGAAGAAAATATTCTTTCTATACTGGCAGAAGAAGCTACTGCTGTTAAAAGTGAGATTATCACTTCAACAGTCTCTGAATCCGAGTGCTTAAGTGACTTCAACCGGTTCATTGGTGTGACTTTCTTTAAAACATCATCAGCAAACATATTTCCTGAATGGTTCACCCTTAGCGCTGAAGTTTATTATAGTTGGCATTGTGGAGGGATGATTGCTGGATGTCCATGTCATAGTCAACTCCTTTTCTTCAGCAGTTAAGGTTTGACCCTGGTACCAAGTATTGAGAATAGTTGCAAGAAAATGAGCTGGAGATAGTGCTTGTCCCATTTGTTTTTTTTAATGTTGTAATTTAACTCTGTCATTGCATGTTTCTCTTCTTAAGATCTCACTCAGTTCCTTCCAAATTTCAGCAGTGTCAGCAATAAAACAGCTATTTCCCTGCATTTTGTTCAAGGCTCCAGAAATAGGCTTCAGTGTACTCAGCATGTGTTCAACATTTCTCTGAAGCCCAATGTTCAGAACTTTGGCTGTGACAGTGCCATCTATTTTTTCACGATTTTGTTCACAAACGGTCATCAGATTAGGCCAGTTCTTGAGATAGTGCTCAAAACAGTTCACTACTGCAGTGGTTCTCAAACTAGGGCCGCCGCTTGTTCAGGGAAAGCCCCTGGCGGGCCGGGGCGGTTTGTTTACCTGCCGCATCCGCAGGTTCGGCCGATCGCAACTCCCAGTGGCCGCGGTTCGCCGCTCCAGGCCAATGGGAGCTGCAGGAAGCGGTGCGGGCCGAGGGATGTGTGTCCAATTAGGGTGACATAACCAACCGCAGGTCTATGCTGGTGCTGCGTCACTCTAACTGCATCGCAAAAAGCTCTGAACCGCTCGTCGAGGCAGTTTTATCATGTCAGCTTAGCAGGGGAGGAGCATTTCGGTGCGGTCACCTCCATTGTTTTGTCGACACAAGCTGACTTTGTCAACAAAACTGTGTTGTGTAGACAAGGCCAAAGTTTTTTAATAGAGCTTTCAGACTCAAACTCCCAAGATAACATGAAGTTTCCACTCACTACATTAATGGCAAGGAAGAGTAAAAACCTTAAATAGAATCGACAGTGGAGAAGGAAGCTTCCATTTTGAGTCTTGTGGATAAATATACAGGAAACACTGCGCCCATTTGAACATATGGCACACAAAACTTGCAGCATTCTTGCCTAATGCATTTATAAAAAACAAAGAATTTTAACTTAAACTTTAAAATGCACAATGTCTTAGAAATAAAGCAGTAACTGATCGGGACTTACAGGACCTTTGGAAAATCTTCTGATTTGTCATTCTTTCAAATAGATGCTGCATTTGTGTCTTGTTCTGCTTCCTGCAAATATAGCACTTCCTGGGAAGTGTCAGTAAAAAAGCCTGAGAGACACAAAGGTGCCCTTTGCAGTTATGGAGATGATGAAACAGATCTTCCTAAAAACTGTTTAGAAAACTCATGTTTGTGATCAGTTATACCACCATGCTTTCAAAAGAGCTCAGCACACAGCATCTCCCATTGTTTTCAGTAGGAGCTGCTGGTTCTTCTGCACTTGAAAATCTGGCCACTTAATGTATGGGGCTAAATGGGGGTGGAGGCCCTTTGAAAATCTGGATCCTAGTTTGTATTTATATTACAAGAGTTCCAAAACTTTTTCATTGCATGGATCCCGTTTTAAGAGATGGTCTTGGGGGCCACATTCCCTCCAATTGTCAATTACTGCAATTGCTTACATGGAAAATTAAATTAAGGGAAATAATTATTCAATATGTTTTTAACTTCAGCAGCTGGAAACAAGATAGCCAGCTCTCCCCAAACCATAACCCTGCAACTTTTGGGGAGGGGTGTGTGCAGGACCGGTGCTACCATTTAGGCAAACTAGGCGGTTGCCTAGGGTGCCAAGATTTGGGGGTGCCAAAAAGCGGTGCCCCCAATTTTTTTTTTTTTTTTTTTTTTTTTTTTACAGCATTCCTACGCCGCCTTCCCAAGCACACGGTTGCCGCTCCATTTCTCCCGCCTCCCAGGCTTGCAGCGCCAATCAGCTGTTTGGTGCCACAAGCGTGGGAGGGGAAGAGAATTAGAGCAAGGGCAGCGTGCTCGGGGAGGAGGCGGAGCAGAGGTGAGCTGGGGTGGGGAGCTGCCGCATGGCTTCCCGGGGG